>NW_008613466.1:2249-7376 GCF_000691845.1 Merops nubicus | reverse complement strand
GGGCTCCCCCTGACCGCCTCTCTGCTCTCCCCAGGTGCAAAGATGGGGTGCTTCACCTTTATCAAGGTCATGATGATCCTCTTCAACCTGACTATATTCGTAAGTGCACCCCAGCTGCTGTCCCTGCCGGGGGGGCCGAGCCTGGCAGCTCCCCCGGCTGCTCCGGGAAACGGGGGCGGAGGGCTGGGGCTCCCAGGCAGCACTCGGCGCTGTAATGGGGCGGGCAAAGCCTGCCCGTGTGGGCACATGCTCCTCCGTGTCCCTTCTGTCGAGGGGCATGGTGTTGGCAGCACTCCTGCTCCCAGGACCTCGGTGTTCTTCGAGATCTGGTCTCTGGGGATTTCACAGCCCGTGGGACCATGCTGGGATCTGGGGACGGTGGCTGTTGCATCAGCCACCCATGTCCCTCGCTGTGGTGAAGCTTTGGCAGAGGGTGCTGGGTGCCCTAGAGCAGGAAGGGTCTGCTGGGTTCCTCTCTTGGGGGAATTAATCTCTGTAGCAGAGCAGCCCATGTGTGTGACAGTAACCTGCAGTATTTGGGTTCTCAGATGCTGAGGGTCTCCAGAGCACACACAGCCTCCACTCCCACCTACAGCAAAGGTTAATGGAGCTCCTGAGAGCTCCCCTGGCTCTGCAGGAGCAATCGAGCCACCTGGAAGAGAATGTGGTGGGATATAGCCTCGGGAAGGGGAGACACAAAGTTTCCGGGCTCGCCTTGCTGAAGCACTCTCTCCATAAAGCTTCTGCTGGGACTTGGGGCTGGTGGGGAAGGTCAAGCAGGTGGATGGCAGGGCTGGGTCAGCCCTGGAGGCAGCCCCAAGCTGCCCTTGCTGGGAGTGTGTGAGCATCTGGAGCCAGGGACTGCTCAGCTGCTCTCCTGGGCAGCCTCCCTGGCTGGAGGAACTCATGATGGTAGTGACTGCCTGAGCCTTGTTGAGGGGAGTGTTGGCCCTCTAGGGACAGGAGAGTGGCCCATTGTATGGCTGGCCCGCTCACCGTACACGAGGGTTACTGCTCTACTGCTGGCACTGAAACCCCTTGGGTTGGAGGAGGGGGCAGATGTGACACTGCAGCTGGGGATGTGATGGTGGTGGGGTGTGTTTCAGGGTAGTGACCTGTTGGTGAGATGTGTTTTGAGGTACCGACCCATCTAGCTGCCCCAAGCCTGTGGCGTCAAGGCCATGAGCTGCCCTCAGTGGCTGCAGTGTCTTGCTTTGGTATGACAAAAACTTGTAAAGGGTGAGAAATACCTGTGCCAGGACTTTCCCCAAATCCCAGATCTCTTCCTTCCTGTGAGCTGACATTATCTTTCTCCTCCCAGCTCGGTGGCGGGACCCTCCTGGGTGTTGGCATCTGGGTCGCAGTGGATGGAGATTCATTCCTGGATATATTTGGGACCCTCTCATCTAGCGTCATGCAGGTTGTGCATGTGAGCTACTTCCTCATCGTCATCGGTGCCATCCTGCTGGTGATTGGCTTCCTTGGGTGCTATGGTGCCCAGAAAGAAAGCAAGTGTCTACTTATGATGGTATGGACCTGACTTATCTCTTTATGAAGCCTCATTTGAGCAGAGTGTCTCATGCGGGGGATCTGAGGGACAGATTTCTCTGTGGAGATGTGCTCCTTGAATGTGCCTGTGTGGTGGAAGACTAAGGGGACCTTGGAAAGACAGTGCTGGATCCAAAGTCTGCCCTGAGCAAGGGTGAAAGGAAGCAGAAGGTGGTCCAGAACAGAGGTCTCTCTTGGAGCATGTCAGGAGAGATCAGCCCCAATGCAGGTGGGGGGTTAGAGGACCCCAAGGCTGTGCTGCTTCTACCTTGTAGTAGAGCTGAAGGCAATGAGACAGGCTTGAGCCCTGAGGTAGCCCTACCTTGAGGTAGGGTCTTGCTGCCCTTGGGAAGCAGATGGGTTCCTGGGGGCCTTGTAGTCTCTGGGTGTTGTTTTGACCTCCCTCCCTTTGCTGTATCCTAGTTCTTCTCAGTGGTGCTGATCATCTTCATTGCCGAAATTGCTGCTGCTGTGGTGGCTCTGGTCTACACAGGTCTTGTGAGTGTCACATCTGAGTCTTGGGTTGGGCTAATCTGGGACCTGTCCTACTCTTGGGAAAAGAGGAGATGCTGAGGCTAGCAGTGCTGCCCGTGGATGGGGAAGCTGAGAGGTGGGCACTGCTGCAGAAGGAAGGGATGCCAGTCCCTGCTGGCACCAGCTACATGGGCAGGCTGGGGTGGCCTGGCTGGGATGAGGGTGATGGGAACAGGGATTCCCATTATCCTAAAGAAATAAGGGCACAAGTTTTGCCTGCTTCTTTCTTTCAAACTCCATAGTTCAGTACCAACTTAGGCTTGATGCCTCTCCGGTTCTGATGGTAGGAGCCACACAAGAGAGGAAGTCTCGAATGCTTCATGCTGAGCAAACTCAACCCCTTATTAGACACCTGAGAAACCACCTGGGGAGAAAGGTGACTGCTTCATTAGGCACTAGAGAAGTCAACCACAGGGCAAATGTCATTCCTGGCTCTCCCAGTCATGGCTCTTATCAGATGACTCACTGGTCGTAAGCAGCCTCAGTGCTATGAAGCACTGGTTAGTGTGGAAGGGGTCAAGCTGTCCTTGGGCCAAAGGGATGCAGTGTGACGTGCTCCTGGCCATGCTGGGTCTAGTTGTTCTCTTCCCTATGGACTGTGACCCAGTATGGGGTCTCTCAGCTCTGTGGTCCTCCCCAGGTCCTCCTCTGATGGTGTTTCTTTGTCTCTTCTTCCAGGCAGAGACACTGCTGTCGGCCGTGTTGACCCCTCTCCTGAAGGAGAAGTATGGGGTGGATAATAATTTCACAAAAATCTGGAATATCACCATGGCAAAGGTGTGCTTAGCCCTGGGGCCCTCACCTGTGGGTCAGGATGCTCCCAGCACAGGCTTGGTGGTGTCCACCTGGGTGGGCCAATGGGATGGGAATGGTAACACCGCTGCAATCCTGGGTGTGCTGAGCTATCACCACCCCATCAGCTTCCCCAGTGCCTGGGACCTACCCGTTTGTGATGTAGTGGTTCTGTGGCTGGAGTGAGAGCTGTATATGCTGGAGTGTGTGGCAAAATCCTGGTCCCAAGAAGGACATTGAACACCCCCACCCACCAGAGCTGCGTTGAGCTGGGTAACCCCCTCCTCGGGGCAGCGGTGTCTAGACCATGTCTGACCTGGGAGGGAGACCTGCAGGGTGTTTTCCCCATCCCCTCCTCTCTCTCCCTCTTAGGTCCATTGCTGTGGCCTGAGTAACTACACGGACTTCAACGATACCCGCTGGGTTGAACAACACGGAACCTACCCCAGTCCCTGCTGCAGGACCTTGGAGCCCTGCAACGCCACGCTCGCCGCCGAGAGCAAAGTCCCGGTACGGCTGGGCCAGCGTACGGCTGTGCCAGCGGCGCTCTCCTCCTGGTCCAGCCTGCCTTGGGCTGGGCCTCGCTACAGGGGAGCAGACCTGTCCCATACCTCAGCTCTGGACATGGCTGTCCCCTGGGCTTTAAATCCTGTGGGATGCTTTGCTGGCCTTGACTTGTCCCTGGTGGAGGCAAGCAAAGCTGCTACCATTGCTCTGGTCCTGAAGGGAGCTCTGCAGCAGGTGGCATGCCTAGGGCTGAGCATGAACCCAGGCACCACTCTGCCTTTCTGGGCGATTTCCCTGCCTCTGCCCCTCCTCCCCCTGCAAGACTGTGATTTGGCCTGGGAAGCGGCTGAGATGGGTTGCCCCTTGAAGTCCCCAGACCTTCTCCATGGCCGTGCAGCTCTCGGCTGGAGAACCATACCTCCCTTTTTGGAGATGTCGTGCCCCAGTGGTCAGCGGATCGCTACCCCTTGCTCATCTTCAACTGCATGGTTGCCTCCTGCAGGGTTGTTTCGATCAGATCGTGGAGGACATCAAGACTAATGCAGGTGTGGTGGGCGGCGTGGCAGCCGGCATCGCTGCCTTGGAGGTGAGTGCCTGAGCATCGTTGTGCTGCCTCCCACTCCTTGTACGTGGAGGTGAGCGGTGGGGCTCGCATCAGCCTGGGTAGCCAAGGGGCTGCAGGGGGCTGGTGCAGACCCACGGACCACCATCTGCACCAAGGTGGCTACTGAGCCTTTTTCCCTGAGCACAATTGGCTCTCCTTCCTTGTGGGTGCTAGGGATGGATGCTACAGGCTGTGACCCAAACCTGTGCTGGGGTGGGACATTTAGGGGGCCTGACTCGCCTCTTGCTGCCCACAGATTGCGTCCATGTCAGTTGCCATGTACCTGTACTGCCGGCTGGATCAGAAATGACCCCAGGAGGCAGGAGGATGATCTGCTCCCCCAGCCATGCCAGGGTCTGCCTCTGGTATGCCTTGCTCCTGGGGGGGACCATGTTGCCCCCTGGGCCTGATGCTGTCCTGTGCACTGTGATTTATAGCTGTGTTTTGATCTACTGAGCTGGGATCCGTAGAGTTTGTGCATATTTTTGTACTGATATGGCACACTGAGTCTGTACATAGAGATTTGGGTTTTTTTGAAGTGGGGCAGAGGGGAGAAGCTGCTTGGTCTGCTTAGCTAGTGGCACAGGGGCTGATCAGGGCTGGTGATCTGGCAGCGGCACAGTGATGCCTTGATAAACCCTTGCAGGCAGGTGCTGTACCTCTCCCACGCTGTCCCCGCTGTGTCCCAGGGCAAGGGGCTGACACTGGGGCTGGCCCTTGCCTTTTTTCCCCATGGAATTGGGGCTGGTGTCCAGCCAAGGTGGTGTAGGTGGTGACTGCATCCTCACATGGGGTGTATCTACCCCTACACCCATTTTCTGACAGCCCTGTCACTGTGTTGTCCCCTAAAAGACGTGCTGCCTGCCCTCTCTCCCTGCCCTGGCATGAAGACAGCCTTCTTGGGCCCCAGCCCTGTAGTGGCCAGGGCTGCCCTCTACCCCCTGTCATTTCATGGCCGAGCCCCTCTCCATGCTGTAAAGAAAACCAAATAAATTTTTGACCTTGGATACAAATTACTTTCTGGAGTCCCATCTCAGTGCTGCCTTCAATAAAGAGCCTCTGCCTGGGGGAGTGCAGCAGGGTGGGGAGCTGCCATGTCTTCCTTGCCACCACACACCACATGCAGGGAGCATAGACCTGCC
>NW_008613466.1:1864-2132 GCF_000691845.1 Merops nubicus | reverse complement strand
TTGCAGAGCTGCCCTCCCCAACAGCCGCCACGGGACTGCGACCAGCTTGGCTCCAAGGGCAGGGCTGCCTCTGTGGGGGTTGGTGCCGGCATCCCCATCAGCCCTGGGACTCTCAAATGGGGTGCTTGGGGTGGTGAAGGGGATTGGGTCCTGCCAGCCCCACCTCTCCCCAGCACTGTCCCACACTGCCCGTGGGATGCACCCACAGTACCTCTCTGCATGGGGTGTCATGGGGGTTGGGGGGGGCATTTTTAGCCATACTCTTTCC
>NW_008613466.1:1469-1847 GCF_000691845.1 Merops nubicus | reverse complement strand
CCCCACCTTGAGCATTCACTTGCCATGCCTCAATATCCCCATTTCAAAAGTGAGAAATGGGTGGGTGGTTTTAGGGGGTGGGTGTTGTTGAGGGCCATTTCACCCCAGTTTTGGCACGAGGCTCCCCACCTCCCCATTTGTGGGGCAGAGTGTGAGGGCTGTGGGGCGGTGAAGGACGGGGCAATTAGCAGCAGGGCAGGAGGCCAGTATGCAAACAGCCTCCCTGTCACTGCCTTGCTCCGTGCCCGCCATGGCACCCCCTTATCAGCCCCTGTGCCGGGTACAGGGCTGCACTGGAGCCCCGCTGCGGTCCCTCTGGGTCTGGCAGCTACCCAGCAGCACCCGGCAGGCTGCCGGGAGCAGGTGGGGGGGCGGTGG
>NW_008613466.1:0-1409 GCF_000691845.1 Merops nubicus | reverse complement strand
CGGCAAGTCATGGGGAGGAAGCTGCCAGTAAATAGCCTCCCCTTCCTCCTCCTCACTGGACTTGTGAAGGTCCCAGTTCCACCAAAACCTGATGACCAAAATGGGTGGTGTCAGGGCTTTTAAAGCTCTCCTTGCAAAGCTGGCTCCTGGTAAACACTCTTGCCATTGCCTCTGTGGGGTGGAGTGGGCTCAGGGGTGATGCCAGGCTGGCCGTAGCCTCCTTGTCTCACACCTCTTCCTGGCCATAAAGCCTCCCCAGGACAGGGCAGGCCGTTTCTGTGGCACTAAGCTTTGGCAATAACTCGGCAACCACCAGCTCCATTCCTCCCCTCCGCCTGCTGGGGAAACCTGAAGGACCAGTTTCTGCTCCCGGATGCAATCGTCTCCCCTAGCAGCCAAAGGGCAGCAGCAGCAGGGGGTAAGCCAGGCTGGTGCAGCCCCCCCCTGCGCTCCCACTGTGCCCTGCCCCAGCTTCCCACTGCCCAGGAACCACCTGAGCTTTTGGGATCCTGGAGGAGACCCCATCCCAGCTGGTCCCCACCAGTCCCAGGACATGCTCCTGTCCATGATCCATCCCTACCACCCATGTGGATGCTACCAGGCATCTCTGCACCTTGTAACCCTTAGACTTGCTTGGTTCCCCTGAACTGGCACCTCGGGGTGCCTGCCAGCACCCCAAAAGCTGACATTTGTGTCATGGGTATGTGAGGCCAAAAAGACCCTGAGGCCGCGTGGTAGCAAACAGAAACTTCCTTATTGTGCCTGGGAAGGCGTCTTGGGCTTGAGGTGCCTGAGCAGCTGATGAGGTGTGTGTGTTGGGGTGGAGGTTCCTTTTTTTCCACCTGTGACAGGGTGGGGAAAAAGAAGAGGCTAAGGTCTCCCTGGCAGGGACTGCAGACAGCGGGCAGTGCCCTGATGCCTGCCTGACCCTGGGTCACTCCTGGCCATGTGCTCCCTGGGAATGGGTCGTGCCACCCACGGTGGGCAATAACTCCTGTGTGGGTGCTGACCAGTGTGGCCAGCTGGTGTGGGCAGAAACCCCCTGGGCTGGGGCTCAGCAAATGAGTCTATTTGGTCCCCGTGCTCTGGGGTTTGCTCCGTACAGGGAAATGGGTGCACCAGATCCCCACCCACTGGGAGCCTTTGAGATCAGTGTTGCATCTCTGGCCTCACCTTGTTGCTGAGGTGCTACAAGTCCCCATTCAATGACGACTAGCCTGATGTCACTGTATTCCACCTCACTGGCAGCAGTCTTGAACCTTCTCCCTGCTGGAAACAGGCACTTTTGGATCCCACATGGGTAATTTGCCCCTGGCTGGGGAGCGGGGTGGCTCAAGGCTGAACTGTTCCTTCAAAGGCAATAAGGAAGGGCCAGTGTGTGTGCTGGAGGCTGGGCTGGGTGCGGTGGG
>NW_008613465.1:12140-15151 GCF_000691845.1 Merops nubicus | reverse complement strand
TTAAAAGGTAATTCCCCAGCAATATTGAACTAGGCAGGGTTCCTCAGTCTGTCATTCCTCCCAGGGCCTCCTAGGGGAAAAAATAATTGAAAAATATATATATATACACTTCATGCCTGTCTCATCGGTGTCCATGAGAAATTCGGCTTATGGTGTTTGAACCCGAACACCTCCTTTTGGGGTTGTTCTCAGGCAGAGTTAATATTGTCTGAGTCAACAGGCTGTGGTTGGCTCCAGCAGTGTGTTAGTTACAGAGGGTTTCTAGGAAGATTTGCTGGGTTTGGGTTTGATTGGGTTTGGGTTTTTTGGGTTTTTTTTGAGTATTATCATGTTTTATGTAGGAGATGTGCTCACTACGAAGGATTCTGGAGATAGAAGGGGCTTTTTCCTGTCAAGAGCAACTTGAGAAAAATTGGATTTCTGCAGCACTCGTCTCCTACCCCATTCTCTTTGTAGTACTGGTAATTACATCATGTGAAAAGAACCTGCAGCAGCAGATGTAGGAAGACAGTTTCTGCTCCCAAAACCTCCTGTTCCGACTCACAGAAACAAGTGACTGACAGGTGGCAAATAACAGACTAAAAGAGACCTCTAATTCTATCAGTTTAATGAGTTCTTTCCTTATCAGCATCAGCCCTAGTCCAGATCTGCTAAGTGGCTTTTCTTCGAGCTCAAATGACTACGAATTACCCCGTGGCAGCTCCTTTTGTTACACAACTGACCAGATTTTCCACAGTTCAATCCCTGAAGAGCTGAGCTGTTTCCAAAGCCTGGCCACTAAAGCAAGTGTGCAGATGGCAGCTGAGCTCTTCTGAAAATCAAGCCCTGTGTGGGACCAAGGCTGCGAGGCCACGGGGCCTCCACCCAGCCAGGCAACACCCAGGGCCTCCCAGGGTGCCCCCAAAAAGTTGTCACTCGGGGACTTGCCCCGGGTGGAAATGCAGCTGTGGGAGCTGAGACAGCCACGAGGCTGGTGGTGGGAGCCTGGGCTGAGAGCGAGCTTGAGTGTGGCCACATCCAGACCAAAGCAGCAGGAAGAAAGCTCCAGGGAGAGCTTCTTGGGGCCTTCCAGGACTTCAAGGGTCTGTCAGAAAGATGAGGACAGACTTTGGAGCAAGGCGTGTTGGGACAGGACAGGAGGTGATGGTTTCGGGGACTTGCCCCGGGTGGAAATGCAGCTGTGGGAGCTGAGACAGCCACGAGGCTGGTGGTGGGAGCCTGGGCTGAGAGCGAGCTTGAGTGTGGCCACATCCAGACCAAAGCAGCAGGAAGAAAGCTCCAGGGAGAGCTTCTTGGGGCCTTCCAGGACTTCAAGGGTCTGTCAGAAAGATGAGGACAGACTTTGGAGCAAGGCGTGTTGGGATAGGACAGGAGGTGATGGTTTAAAACTAAAAGATTTAGATGAGGTAGAAGGAAGAGATTTCTGACCCTGAGGGTGGTGAGTCCCTGGCCCAGGCTGCCCAGAGAGGTGGTCGCTGCCCCATCCCTGGAACCATCCCAGGGGAGGTTGTTTGGGGCTCTGAGCACCCTGCTCTAGCTGGGGATGTCCCTGCTCCCTGCAGGGGGTTGGACTGGGTGACCTTGAAAGGTCTCTTCCCACCCAAATCTGCCTGTGATTCTATGATTCTATGATTCCACTTGGCACTAGCCTAGGAAATGTGATACAGTATTTCCTGGGAAATCCTTTTTTTCTTCCTTCTCAAAGGTGTTTTCTATCTAGGAGTGCAGTGCACTGAAGCAATCCTTGCTTTGCTCTCCACTCTCCTGCCCAGGGGATGGATCTAACTGAAATGCAAACCAAACCTGTACACAGAGGCTGTAAGTGCTTCCAAGTGCATCATTGGTGTGCACAGTTCTTTTCAGGTGTATTCAAAACTGTGGCCAACGAGGGAGTAGAACTGAAACTGTTTTCCTCTGCAGTTGCACACGCTGTCACAGCAGTCAGGCAAGGCTCTGGAGATGCCCTCTTCCTAGAAACTACCTCCTGCAGCCTCTGTTGAGGCACAGAGGTGTTGTGCTGGTGCCTTTCAACCTGTAACAGCACATCAGGAGCGAAGGGAAGAACACCACAGCAAGGGCCTCTACAAACATGGATTATCTTGTTTACTGACCCTGCTCAAAACTGGCAAAGGCAGCCTTGAGTTCTGCAGAAGTCAAGTACTTTGGCCTCTTTCTATAAAAAGGCCTCTTCATGCATTGCCTGCTTCCCACATGGTGTGGCATGAGTCAAACGGGGCTCAGGGGAGGTGGAGCCTTCACCAGACAGCTCGGGAAGGCTTCAAAACTTTCAGTTCCTGCACAGGTTTTGTAACAACAGCACCCTGCAGGGAGAGAGGACGAGAGGGTTTGGCTGTGAGGCTTCAGAGAGAGCTCCCTGAGCTGCTCACCACCCTGTCCCTGCTGCTCTGGCTGCTGAGAAGGAGAAAGCAGCAGCAGCTCCTGGGGTAGGGATGTGCCCCGACGTGCCTGGCATCCCGCTGGCATCCCTAAAACCACTTCCTCCTTCTGGGCACCAGCATCCTGTGTGATTTCCTGCCTTCTTTTGTAAGAGCCCTACCAATGAAAGGATTCCTCATTTATAGAAAGCCAGTTTCAGTCTTAAACTCCCTCCTTAAAGTGTTTTTCTAACAAGTTTTCTTGTTCCTTTCTTTGTGGTTTTATTTTCCCTTTATTTTTTTTTTCCTGGAATTCAGAGTATTTCTTTCTACAGTCAAAACCCTTTTCCTGGCTTTTTGTGGAGTTTGGTTTGGTTCTTAAATACAGTTCTCATGAACACAGAATCCCCCAAATTCACCGTTTCTGCTCCAAAATGCCTTTTCTGAGCTGCAGCACAGCAAAGTTTTTATGGCATGCACAACAGCTGATGTGTCACTGAATCCACTCCCTGATCCTCATAACTACAAACACCTCGGGCTGCCTTTCAAAAAGAAATTCATTTCCTCTCCACCCTCATCCAAAACCCAGCGTGAAGAGAGGATGTACCCAGAGTCATCTGCACACACCGTGGGCCA
>NW_008613465.1:0-12109 GCF_000691845.1 Merops nubicus | reverse complement strand
CCTGCTGCTGTTGGGCTGTCAGCTCCCTCCCCCAGGCTCCATCCTGAAGGCCAAACTCCAACACTGCTTGGATGGAGCCTAAACTGAGGTGAGTTGGCATCTTCTGGCAGCTCCTGAGACTGGGCTTGGGCAGAAATTTCGCCTCCTTTACACTGGATGAGATTCTTTTAGTCTCACTTCAACTGCCACCCCCCTTCTGTGGTGTGTTATAAAGCCTCAAATTCTCTAAACTTTCTTCTTTTGTATTAGTATGTAAATTAAATCAATTTACCTTCCTGCCAGTCATGTTCACCAGGGCACAAATGGATCTAAGGAGGGTCCAGCTGAGGTGGAGGCAGGCTGCTTATACTCCACCACATCCCTCTGCTCTGAACATGCTATTCCCAGTGTCTTGTTGGCTTGTCTGCTTAAAGTCAAACCAATTTAATCTGTTATTAGGAACCCTGTCAACGAGCTGAACCTGAGGCTCTGTGTAGCACAAAGTTGAAGGCTGGTCGGCGCTGTGGGGACCAAGCACTTTGGTTCCTCCTGACCACCAGCATTTCCTGTGATAAGAATAGTTTCTGGTTACCACAGGCTGTCACATAGTTCTGCCCAAATTCCAGTTTCTCAGAACTAAAGGAGTGTGTGCCCGGGGCTGCCCTTCGTGTGAAAATGGACAGGTTTGGTTCACACGGCTGGGTGAAAAACAATCTCAGCTCCCATCGTCTGTCTGAGGGGTTTGTCCTCATCCTCCCCAGGTCCTTCAGCCTCAGGAGGCACCTTGCCACACTTCAGCCATAATATCTGTGTCTATTCCACCTTTAGGATAATTTTCACCTCCAGCCATTGACCACCTGAAAGCTTGGAGCCAGGGGGGGGTCGGGCTCTGCTCCCAAGGAACAAGGGACAGGACAAGAGGAAACAGCCTCAAGTTGCCCCAGGGGAGGTTTCAGTTGCCCCTGAGGAACAATTTCTTGCCCTGGAGGGTTGCCCAGGGCTGTGCCAGGCTGCCCAGGGCAGTGGTGGAGTCCCCACCCCTGGAGGGGTTTCCAAGCCGTGGAGATGTGGTGTGAGGGACACGGGGCAGTGGGGACCTGGCAGTGCTGGGGGCACAGTTGGACTCCATGAGCTTAAAGGTCTCATCCAACCAAAACAATTGTGTGATTCTCTGAATCTACAGCTCTGTGATTCTAATCTGTAGTCAGTGCTGTTTTCCACTGAGGGCTGAAACCAGGAGCTTGACTTCAGGTTTTATTCTAGAACTCTGGTAGGACTCCAAGGAACCCGTTTCGGTAGCAACAAGCTAAACGCACCAGTAGTTTCTATTTTACACAGACTCTTCTCAGAAGTTGTTGACTTAACCCTGCCTGTCTGGTCTGTGCCACTGGGGATCTTCCCAGGCCTCTCAGAAGGACGAGCTGGTTGATGGATGGAGAAGGTCAGAATGTACATGGTGCTTTCTGAACCACGGGTGTATTAGGATGCCTTTAACACCCAAGTATCTGCTGTCAGGTGGCTTCTACCTTCTCCATCACCTTCAGCCAGCAGTAATCAGCACACACCAGGCAGCACCCAGCATCTTTGTGCTTTTTAGGCTTGGCAAGGCTGTGGCAACCTTTTGTGGCTTTGAGTCATGCCCTCAGCTCACGCTGCAGCTGGGATGGCCCGTGGTGACCTCAGCCTTTGGACTGAGACTGAAGCACAGAATCCCTGCCTGGCTCAGCCGCCCCACTGCTGGGAACTGTGGGGCTGTGCTGCCTTGCTCTGCCCAGTCCCTGGCCACCTTGTTCCCTCCTTAGATTTTGGGTTGTTGAGGTGACTGCCTTGGAATTGAGGAGGGCCACGGATCTCTCAGGATGCCCTCCACAAGCTGACAGGGCCTGAGCTACTCAAACAAAGCACAAGGCATGGCAGATGTGCCCTGTAATCCTTCAACATTTCCAATCTTCCTGGTTTACTCTTCAGGTGAAATTATTCCCTGTCTGGTTGTGTTTCTGCTGCGGGTATTTTGCTTCCATCCAGAGGCAGCTTTTTTGCAGAACTTGAAAACATCATTTATTAATCCACTGGATTGGAGTTGGACTGTCAGAAAGCAGCAGGGGCTGAGCACACTGTGCCTGTGACACCCCATCTGTCTGCTGGGAAGCTGTGCAGAGCACGGCCAGAGGAGCTTTGGGCTGATCTGAAAACATGACACACCAATGAAACCTGAAATAAAAATAGTAGTTACTGGAAAACAAGGGGGACAACCTGACCCTGCAGCTGGCAGCCCCACTCCAACAGCAGTGGTATGTAATTGTCTGTGTGCTTCTAAACCACGTTGGAGAACAGCTTCCAGGAGCTCCCGGGTCGAGGTGCACACACAGCTCTGCCAGATGGTTTCCTCTTGCAGCACAGAGGGCTCCTTGGGCTATCCAGACCCCTTCCCAAATCCAGATCAGGCTGTTTGGCATATTGTAGCTCAACTACCCACAAATTCTCTTTTCCCTGACAGCAGAGGGTATTTGAACAAAAGAGTGAAGCTCTAAATGACCCATTAAAACAAGTCTGAGTAAGAGTGGTGCCCTGTGAGGTGGTAGAAATCCCAGGGTAGGTCAGTGAACACGTCCTGCAGCCAAGGTGGAGAAAAGGGGCACAGCATGAGGAATGAGAAGGGTCAGAGTTTGCTGGGGTTAAAGGACAGGTTGGCATAAAAGCCACAAGCAAGCTGCCTGTCTTCTGAACTGTCAATTAGCAGTAATGTCAGTGAGATCTCTTCTAGCCACTCCCTTGGCCAGAGGCTTTCTGTTTTTTCAGGTAAAGTATACCAGGTAAGTCAAGAAACCTCTGTCCTCCTACACAAGTCTCATTCCTCTGTCATCTTCCTCCTTTCTTCCCCTTTAGGTTGAGCTGCAGCTGAAAGAACCATGATTTCAAGACAGATTGATTCACACACACAGGGGATTATTCCCAAACCAAAAGCATCCCTCCATGGAACACAGCCCAAGAAAGGGCAAGGCAGCTGGGATTCACCCTGCCCTCAGGACCAGGGGGTAAATTAACCCCCCCAAGGGTCTCTGAGCTTGGATCAGGCTGGAGCAGTGAGGGACAGGGCTAATGAATGCAGTGCAGCCATCAGACTGGTTCAGCCTAGGCTGAGATGTCACTTTTCAGATGCTCTCTGTGCCATTAGAACTGGGAAGAACAGAAATCAAAAGCACTTTTCTTTTTCTCCACGTGTTGAAGTTTCTCCCCTGCTTTTCATGGGGGGGGGCACCCTCTAATTTGTGCTGGGAGATGGCATTAAACTGAGGGAAAACATTTCAACAGTTATCACAGATGGAAAAATTCTCTTGCCTTGCATTAGAGAAGAGGTGGAACTGGAAAATGGAAATTTGTAGCACCATTCTCTGCTCCTTTCTGCCAGATTTGAGTGCTGCTGGATCATTTAGCAGGACAAACTCACTCCAGATCATGCCCGGGCACACAATGAGGTTTCTGTTGAATTAGCCAGAGGGCACCACACAGCATTTCTGCTGGCTCCCTGCTGGCAGCAAGAAGAGGGACAATGTCTAATCTGGCAGAGAGCCCACCAAGGCAGGCTCCATGTCACTGCTCTGTGAACAGTTTTGAATGGCATCACTGCTTTGGGTTGTGTGCTCTAGAGTTTTGTATCCAGGAGCTCTAGAGACAGATTTCCTCTATCATCAACCCATGAACATTTTTGCCATGTTTAAAGTGTCTGTTTTTCCATAAAATTTTAGAATTGTAGAATTGTTTTGGTTAGCAAGGACCTTTAAGGTCATTGAGACCAACTGTGTCCCCAGCACTGCCAGGTCCCCACTGCCCCGTGTCCCTCACACCACATCTCCACAGCTTGGAAACCCCTCCAGGGGTGGGGACTCCACCACTGCCCTGGGCAGCCTGGCACAGCCCTGGGCAACCCTCCAGGGCAAGAAATTGTTCCTCAGGGCCAACCTCAGCCTCCCCTGGGGCAACTTGAGGCCGTTTCCTCTTGTCCTGTCCCTTGTCCCTTGGGAGCAGAGCCCGACCCCCCCCTGGCTCCAGGCTCCTGTCAGGAGCTGTGCAGAGCCAGAAGGTCTCCCCTGAGCCTCCTTTGCTCCAGGCTCAGCACCCCCAGCTCCCTCAGCTGCTCCTCCCCACACTTGGTCTCTAGACCCTTTCCAAGCAGCTTCGTTGCCCTTCTCCAGCCACATTCCAACCCCTCAATTTTCTCTAATTATTATTCTTCCTCACGCGAGCCCCTTGTCCCCTTTGAGCTCCTGATTCCAGTCCCTCTCAGCACCCTACTGGATGGAGCAGGCACTCAGGACCTCTCTCAGAGCAGCCTTTGCTCCCAGGACGCTGCAGAGCCCTACGTGTGTGGGACTGGGTGTAGATGTTGTAACACAAACTCCCCGAGAGCCAGGCTGTCATTCACTGAGGAACTCAGAGGAGTCTCCCCTCGGAGCTGTTTTACCTGCTGACACCACTCATCCACTCAGTTTTACCAAAGTAATCCTTCCCATTTACAGCTACGGGCTGGAGTTTCTCTGTGTAATCTCTGGGAGAAAACCCAAGCTGGAAAAGTTGCTTATTTTAGAACCCACAGCCTGAAGGAAGATATTTTTCCCTAATCCTAAGCTAAATGATATCATACTTGGCTAGTGCTGTAACCATGGTACTGAAGTTATTTATGACTCTGAAATTAATGCTATAGTTAGCAACACTGGGACAGGGTTTCTTCTGTGCTACTGTCCAAGTGTCTCCCTCCCCCAGCCCCGGGGCTACACTGGAAAGCAAGACAGAGTGTCTCCAGAGGGTCTTTAATTTGCAGTAAACAATGTCAGCCTTTGCTGATGGCCAAAACTTAGCAACACCCAAGTGGATGTGCAAAAAAAAAGATGCATCTTCTAAGCAAAACCAAAGCGCTCGGCTGTGTTTGTGTTGATCTTCTTTTGTGAGGAGGTTTTATTTGGGTTGGTTTGGTTTAGCTCTTAAAGTAAATGTTAGTTTCTGTGAAAGGACCTGGAACTCTGGCTGGGAGGAGGAGGGAGGGCTGGGCTGTGTGAGATTCATCTAACATCAGGGAATCACCTCCAGGGTGAAGAGGAGAGGTCAGATCCTATCCCTGGGACAGTGTGACAGTCACCTCCTGGAGGATAACAGCCTTTGGGTGCAAGGCATCTGGGGACCAACATCACTCCAGTCCCATCCCTCTGCAGAGATCCCAGAGAAGCTTGGAAAGAACCCAGCAAAGTGGAGAAGAGAAGAAAGAAAAGGACACAATGCTGAATCCCTCCTGGCCGAGGGTCAGGCAGCTCCCTGCTCCCACGGGCAGGGCACTGAGAGGAAAGCTCAGGGCCACATCCTGAGGCTCAGATGGCAGCCCAGTGACCCAAGCACCTCTCTGCTCTCCCAGGGGACTCCTGCCAGCAGCAGCAGCTTCTGGAGGCCTCACAGAGCAGATCACCTCTCTGGTCAAGGGAGGAACAGAACCCTGAAACAGGATGGCAACAAAAGCAGTGCAAATAGAAAAATAAAGGGCAAAACACAAAAAGAAGAAAACAGAGGAGAAAGGAGAGACACCAGAGAGAGCCAAGGAGGAGGAAGAAGTGCTGGGTATGGCACTGGGGGTCTAAGGACAGTCCAAGGACCCACGACAACGGGTGCAGCTCAAGCCACCACGGAGACAAGCCAGTCTCCATCCCCCAGCAGCAGACTGCCCGATACAGCACAGCAGTTTTGGGTGCTTGTGCCACTCCTGTGCCTCCATTGGATGTCTCTCTGACTCCATGTCAGCCCTGCTGCCTGAATTCACCTTGTTGTGCTGTGTGGAACACCAGCAGTTTAATTCTGCTCGCCCCAAGAACAGTGAGGAACCAAATTCTTACCCACCGGGTTGGGGCTTTTCAGATGCTCCAGCCTCAAGGCAGATCTGATTTACAGCTCAGGCTGATGGAATAAAGTCTCAAGGCCTTCCCTGAGAGGTAGATAAAGCCTTCTGGGAAAATCTACTGGGAGGGAATGCAGCGTTTGTTTGGGGTTTCAGTCTTATTTTGGTTTACAGTCTAAACTTCTAATTCCCAGAGCCACAACTCTCCCGTTGCCTCCATGGGATTTATCCTGCAGCCCCCTGACTGGGTTTTGCCATGTCTAACATGACCAACGACTTGATTTTTTTCTTTGTTTTCTTTGTGTTTTCTCCTTTTGACCACAGGCAAAGGAAATAAATCATCTGATAGCCTGCCAGCAAACTGCCACAGGCGCTTGGAGACTGGAGGAGTTTCTCCCGCTCCAAAAGAGCATCAAAAAAAGAAAAACCCCAACCCCTGGCTGATAACTTGGATGGGGTTCAGGTATGTTTGTGCACATACCAGCAGTTAAACTGATTTCTTCTACTATCTTATCTGTCCATTTCTGGATTTAAAGGGGAGGAAGCTTGGCAGGCAAGTTCCTCTTGGAATGCACTCAGTAAACCATGGGCGAGAGGAGTGAAGAGCATAAATAGAAATAACCATAGGTACAGCAGCTGGGAGCCTGGCTGCTGCCTTCTATTCCTGGCTGTCCCCATGACTCACTTGGTGACCTCAGAAAGCCCCTTCACCTCTCCACGCTCCAGCTTTCTCACAGACAAAACCACCCATTTCCCGGGTCACCCCAGGCACAGGGACCCTGCTTCTCCCAGCCGGGTGTGCTGGAGGAAAAGCCTCGTCCTGCTCTGTAGAATTCTGAGGGAATTCTATCAGCCAACTTAATTAGGCCTTTGCCCAGTTCTCTCCTTATTAATTACACCCAAAGCACTGAGAAAAGGCAATTTGCTGCTTGCTCTCCACTTCTTATTCAAGACCAGTTCCTCGACAGTGACAGCAAGATGATGAGGCTGAGGCTGGGCTGTGTCTGCTCCCCTCCTGCCCTCCCCACCCACCCCCCAGCAGCTCTGGACATGTCTCTCCACTTCACTCCTGCCCACCAGGAACAGATTCCTGGGATGTTCATGCCAGACACAGCCCTGGCCTTGGAGGGGCAGTCCCCTGGAGCAGGCTGGAGCTGCACTGCTGCACCAGGAACCTGCCAACACCCTGGAATGGGCCACTGGAAAAGCAGATCCTGATTGTGCAGGGAAAGCTTCTGAGTGCACTTGGGAGCCTCCCACACCAGACATGTCCCTCACACCACATCTCCACGGCTTGGGAACCCCTCCAGGGGTGGGGACTCCACCACTGCCCTGGGCAGCCTGGCACAGCCCTGGGCACCCCTCCAGGGCAAGAAATTGTTCCTCAGGGACAACTGAACCCTCCCCTGGGGCAACTTGAGGCTGTTTCCTCTTGTCCTGTCCCTTGTCCCGTGGGAGCAGAGCCCGACCCCCCCCTGGCTCCAGGCGCCTGTCAGGAGCTGTGCAGAGCCAGAAGGTCTCCCCTGAGCCTCCTTTGCTCCAGGCTCAGCCCCCCCAGCTCCCTCAGCTGCTCCTCCCCACACTTGGCCTCTAGACCCTTCCCCAGCAGCTCCGTTGCCCTTCTCTGGCCACCCTCCAACCCCTCAAGGTCCTTCTGGGAGTGAGTTTCCAGAGAGGTGTCCCTCTGCACATCTCAACCCCGAGGCTCTAGCCAGGGAGGGTCAGGAGCTCAGTGCCAGCAGGGAGCAGGAAAGCTGCAGTTAAAGCCACGTAGACTGTCAGTCCCTCCGCACGCCTCAGGACCAGCAGCAGCACAAAGACATCCTGGATCAATCTAATTTCTGTATAAAAACAGGAAACTGCCCCTCCCTTCGCCAAAAGAGAGGAAGAGCTGCATGGCCTGTATCTGTGTCACCGAGCAGAGGGGCAGGGGAAGGAGCAAACACCTCCTCCCTTCACCTTCTCCAGGAGCGGGTCAGGAAGAGGACCTCCCAGTCACTTTGTTCTAGGGATATTTTTAAGTCCATCCCCAGCACAGGTCTTGGAAAAGAGAAAGTGAGAAGATCTCTGTTCCAACAGGGCTGAGAGCAGGCAGGCTCAGGGCTCTCCAAACACCCACTTCCAGCAGGAGAAGCAGATGGGGAGGGGGTGTTGCTGTGAGCAGCAGGGCTGGGGTGTCTCCCTGACACCTGAAGGCATTTCACATGGAGGATCCAGGGCAAGTTCAGCAAAATCAGCTGAACCTTAGTGCTATCTGATGGCTGTTGGGAGACCTGGAGGAAATGAATCCTCACCCAGAAGCCTGCCAGCCCTTCCCCTCCTCCTCTCACAGCAGGGTAGGCTGAGATTGATCCAAGACAGAGAAAATACTCAGCCCTTCCCTTGGGAAGTGGTGCCTCCCACACCAGGCCAGGGCTTTCAAGGCAGGGGGGAGGTTCTTGGTTGTGACACTTTTACTTCTGTAGTGATAAACCTCTTCAGAGGGCAGGGATGTCAAATAATACCTTCCCTCTGTCCCACACCCACTACAGAAAGAAGAGGGGAAAGTGAGAGAACATTTATATTCCTACTTCTTTATTCCCCTGGGCTGAGGTGAATCTACCCCCAACAGATGTAATTTGGGAACTACCATCTGAGCCAACATCTCCTCAGTGCCCAGCACCCTGCTGTCCTTTACACCACCAGCTCACCCCATTTTGGTGTCACAGAGGAGTCACAGAAAAGCCACAGCAGAACACAAATGAGGTGGAATATTTACTAGAAGCCCCTGAAACTTTGAGGAACTCTAGGATAATTCAAGATGGTTGATGAATTGGGGGACTAGGAAGAGCCAGATATTTCATCTGCTGAGTTAAATAAACTGTTTCCCAACCCATGCCATAGCTTCAGCCACATCAAATGGGCCTTCAGTGCTTCCAGCATGGAAGAGCTGCAGGAACAGGCAGGTTGGCCACAGGAGTTAGCCCAGGATCTTGCTAGTGGCAAATTAGATGGAAGTGTAAAGCCCACAACTGGACTGTGCTTGCTCTGGCATTGCACACACATAAACCAAGACCCTAATCAAAGCTTCACCCACTCCAGTGCCACCCGATCAATCAGAGATAGCAACTGTATGGTGTTAAACCAAAAACCACAGACAAAAACTGCTCTGCATATAGAAGCTGTTCTCAGCTTAGCATGGAAGTGAGAAACCTCAAAGTCATGAGCAGATTTTCCTGACAGTAAGCCCAAGGCCTGGCTGTGTTAGAACAGAAATAGCAGGAGAGTTTTTGTTGCCAGAGTCATAATGATCATTTTCTTTGCCTGCTGTCTGGCAGCCAGCAGGTCACGTACACTTGTGTTTAGATGTGTCCACAGAGGAATCCAACACTCAAATAAAGAACTGCAACAGAAGTTGTGGTTTTGTTATTACTGCTCAAGGCTGAGCTCGTGTAAGAAAAACGCTTTCCAGTTCAGATGGAGGAAATGGAAAACATAAAGATTCGTAGCTTGGCTACTCAACAGAGCAGATTTCTAATGAACTGTGCCTACCAAACAGTTTAGAGATGAGGAAATGATGGAGAGATGCTTTTTGTGTGAGTAAAAATCAGAGAAGGTAGTTCTTGGGCTTGATTACACAACCAAGAATATCTTTACCTTCTACCTTCCCCTCTTGTGCAAAGTATTTCCTTTTCCTTACAGAAATTCTCTATTTCTCAGCTTCTCAAACCTTCCCCTCAAAACCACTCTCCCCATCTCTGATCATCTGCATCACCCTCCCCATGCAGCCAAAGAGCAGAGACCTTCCACCAGCTCTCCAACATACCTGCAGAGCTGTTCCATCTTCCTGTGGACCTCTGTTCAGAGACACCAGGCCAAAAGTGCTGGTTTTTACAGGTGGAACGTCTCCAAAGTGTCTTTCAACTCCTCCTGCACTCCAAAAAGCCAGAGATGCTTGTGAACCATCACAGCAGACAGCTGGGGACAGATTGGAATTGGTCCAAATTTTTCCAGGGGCCACCTTGTGATCAAGGCAAGGGAACAGCTCCAGATTAGGGTCACTTTTCAGCCAAAAGTGACCAGCAGAGTCCAGCCACCTCAGCTTCCACCTCAGTTTTGTCCTTACTGTCCCCTTCTGTCACAGAACAGTCACAGAACTTCTTTCTGACATACTTCATCAACTTCATACTCAACCCTCTCTCAGACAGCACTGAGAGCTTGAGAGGAAGTCCATAGATCACCAAGAGGCTCATGGTGGCAATGTGGCACCCAAGGCCCTGCCAGCAGAGCTGATAATTTGCAGGGATTCCTTCAAGGAGAGCATCTCTACACTACCAACAGCTGGTTTGGGGGCTGCAGCACCCGTGCTGCTCTTGGTGCCATCCCCAAACACCAGCAGTAGCCCTTTGGGCTAAGATTTCTGCTCAGCTCCTTCCCCTTGCCCACCCTCCCCTCCCAGCCTGGCACTAAAAAGCAAACACCCAGCACAGTGAGCTGCAGAATTTGCAGAGTCTGGCTCTCCACAGGCTGGCATCTGTCTCTTGGGGGACTGACCTGGGTGCCTGAGAGGGCACAAACTCTGACTGCAGCTTTTCCCACGGTTTGGGCATCAATCAAACGTCAGCTCCATGCGGATTCTCTCATGTCTAATGAAGTCTGACAGCATGTGTTGGTCTTTCTCACAGCTGCAGCCCTGGCAGGGTCCCTCTTTACCCAGCTGTAAATGTAAGAGCTGAGCTCTCTACCTCAGCTTGGGTAAAACTGGCCAAAGGGTTAAAAATATTTTAAAGGGAGGAATTTGGAAGAATATGAGTCCGCTGATATATGGTGTGATTGCATAAGCTCTGTGACATTAGGAAATCAAAACAATTGACCCTTTTCCCCCTAAATGTGATAGATTTTGTAGTTGTGTTGCTCCTGGTAGTGCAAAATCCCCTGTTCAACTTTGCTCTACAACCTGCAGAGAGCCACACTCTGGAACTTCAAGTTGCTGCTTTATCTTCAAGCTTGAGTACAGGAGAGACAATCTCTACACTTCAGGCTCCTGTGGAAAAAATGTGACCCCAGCCAGAATGACTCTCAAGAGAGCACGTGAGCAGCCACAGGGAGCCTGGAGACACACAGGTCTGGAGCACCCCTGTAGCTAAGGTAGAGATCAGAATGGGAAATGTGGCTCTGACATTCCCCGGGAAGCTCTGAGGCCTTAAAGGAGCAAAAGAGCTTCAAAGGTACCCAGGTATTACTCAAAAAGGAATAAATTCACTGCACAACCCAAACCAGGTATTCTGCAAAGCCAGCTCTGCGACTGAGACCCCCTGGGAGGATTTACACCCCAGAGCAGGGCTGCTCCCCAGGGCCACCTTCTTGCACAGACAGCCTGCAAGGTGAACCTCACCTCCCCATGTCCTCAGACTGCCCTCAGCACACCAGAGATGCATATTCAGGATGAACACAGCCTTTACAATCTCAGCTCTGACAAGTGCTTCCTGCAGGGTGACAGCTGAGCTGGTTCTCCTGTAACTCCCACTTGGGCTGTAGTAGCTCCAGTGCTGTTGTTTCCCCAGAGCTCCAGGCCCAGGTGCAGCTTCTTTGGTCCCTCCAGTCAAACTACAGTCTGCTGCTTGGAAAGCTTTAGAAAGCCCAGGTAGATGATGGAAGAAAGAGGCTTTTCTAAAGCAAAACACCTCAGCAGTCTCCATGCATCCTCTTTCCCCACCTGCCAGCCTCTCAAGGAGCACATAAGCTGGAAACACCCTGGGAGGGACCAGCCCATTCTGCTGCAGCAGGGCTGATACTGCAGAGTGCTTTGGGGATGAGTATTGAGCAAGTGTTGACAGGATTTCTCCATCAAACGGTGCTTTGCAGACCCATCGGGAGCCTTGCTGTATCTCAGTCCTGACACAGGGTGACTCCTCTCAGGTATTTAACGGGCACAAACTGGAACCCAGGAGGTTCCACCGGAGCAGGAGGAGAAACTTCTTTGGTGTGAGGGTGCAGAGCCTGGAGCAGCTGCCCAGAGAGGCTGTGGAGTCTCCTGCTCTGGAGAGATCCCAAACCCTCCTGGCTGTGACCCTGGGCACCCTGCTGTGGGTGAGCTGCTGGAGCAGGGGGGTTGGAGGAGATGATCCCCAGAGGTCCCTTCCAACCCCACCCTGCTGGGGTTCCGTGATTCATCAAAAGACCCCTCCTGCTCCTGAGCGTCCTGCCCGGAGTCCTTGGAGGGAGGCGGACAGAAGCTTCGGCAGCGTGGGGCACCGGGCGGCCGCAGGACCC
>NW_008613464.1:0-580 GCF_000691845.1 Merops nubicus | reverse complement strand
TCCTTGCAGCCACGTGCTGGGCTCTGTATGGGCCTCGCATGATTTCTGCGGCAACCCCTCCCTCTGCTACGTCACTCCCCCGTGCGCTCAGACACATAGGCAACTCGAGCCTGCTGCTCCTCCTCCCCTCTGCAGGAGCTCTGGAGAGGGCAACCCCTCTTTGCCTGAAGAAAAGGGGAAGGAAAAGCCGAAATAAGTTCCCAGAGCAGAGCTGGTTCCCGCTGCCTCCTCTCTTCGCAGCCGCACACTGGTTTCATCCACTGCTTTTCCCTCATCCACTAGATAGTTCACCTAATTGTAAAAGGAGATCAGGTTAGTTAAACAGGACTTGCCCCAAAGCAGGGACCTGTTTCCATTCCCCCTCATTTCTTAGGTCCTCTTCACCGAATTGTAAAAGGAGATCAGGTTAGTTAAACAGGACTTGCCCCAAAGCAGGGACCTGTTTCCATTCCCCCTCATTTCTTAGGTCCTCTCCTTTTACCTGGTGGGAATTGAGGAGGGGATCCTCTCTTTCTAGGGGGGCCTCTACCTGCTGCCCCATCCACAAGGATGGTAGTGACGTACGGAAATAGACTCTATA
>NW_008613463.1:421-663 GCF_000691845.1 Merops nubicus | reverse complement strand
GTGCCTTTCCCCCCTTAGTCTCCTTGAAGGGATTTTATTTGAACCGGAATGGCTTTGAAGAAGTGAATGCATTTATTGATAGCGAAGCTGCATGAATTTCCCAAGGCTGCTTTGACAATGTGCCCCCTCCCCTCCATCCCCCCGCGCACCGGCAGTCCCAGGCGAATACAAGGGAAATAACGCCAAGTTATGGCATGACTGGGGGAACGCTCCCATTTCCTGCACTTGGGAGCGTGCGAGAT
>NW_008613463.1:0-373 GCF_000691845.1 Merops nubicus | reverse complement strand
GTGCGTGCGGGATGTGAGAGGTGCAATAAAAAACCTTAGGCTGAGGGCTGCAGAGCACGGAAAGCACTTTGAAGCGCAAAGAGCCTGCGAAGCCGTCCTCGCCTGTAGCTCTCGATGGGTTTTTCGTTATTTAACCCAAACAGTTTTGTCAACAACTTGCCAAATTTACAGCGGAAAAAAAGAGGCTGAAGAAGGAACCCGAGCCGTCGAGCCCGCTCGGTCCCCCCGCGCTTGGCAAGCGGCACACGCGGCCGCCTCTCGTGTCTCGGAGCACGGGATAAACAAGACTTGTCAAATGAGCCACTCATCAGGAATGCTGGTGCAGCCCCCTCCGGCTCGACCATGTGCGCCGCACATTGCACGCATATGTATT
>NW_008613462.1:0-5918 GCF_000691845.1 Merops nubicus | reverse complement strand
TCGTTCCCTAGTCACCGACATTGTAGCAGACTAGCGAGTTCTTCACCAAGCAAGACTAGACACTCATCACAGAATCTATGTCCTGTAGTCCATGTGAAATGGCAGGCTTTAATAAAGGAGGAGGAAAAACAGACCATAATACCCTGCCAGTTATGGAAATCAAAAAAGGAAAGGGTTTGACAGAACAGGGACTGATAATGTGCAGGTTGTACCTTCCCATCTACCTGCAAACTTTGTCCTGATCCCTTCTGGTGCAGTCCCATGCTTTTCAAAACACCCAGCTGCTTGCCAGGGTTTGATGTTATCATGGTACAATTAAGGGGCACAGGGAAAAACAGGTTAACATTATTCCTTGTCATTTAATTCAGACTAAAGCACATCTTGCAGTTCACAAGGAATTAAAGGACTGCTTGTTCAGCAACAACGTGCTAAGCTCTGGTTGAGGGGGTTCTAACAAAGACTTTTGAAGAAATGAGGAGAAAGCTATCAGCAAGCACTTCTGGGCCTGGGTACTCACAATTGCTACGCCAGCCGCCGCAGAGAGAACAAGGGAGCTGTCGTCCACTGCCCCAGCAACGTAAGCAGCTGCCTGCTGACTGTGCCCAGAGTATTTATCCTGGATAAACTTGCTAAAAATAAAATGAAAGGGGGAGAAAATGACATAATTAGGTTTCTTGATCTGGTTATTTTGATAGAAAATAAGTCTAAGCACAAGGATAGGGACAGAAAGGGTTTTAATAAGAGGACTTGTAAGTAAGTTGGATTCCATCTGGTTTGCCAAGGCTTTGTTGTTTGATTTTCTTCTTAATTGGTGCACACCACAGAGGAGCTGGGAGCCTAAACAGCCACTTTCAAGATGTTTCTGCAAGCACAGAGTAAAATTCAGGTTAAAGTTGCAAATACATCCAATTACATCAGCACAGCCCTCAAGCAGCAAACTGCTGTCACAGATGAATTTTTTACATTCTCTTTGAAGAGGCAGAAAGCATTTATCAGTCCAAGGGTGAGAATGCTGAAGGGCAGGAAAACCATTTTTAAACAATCTGGCAGCAAAGATCAGCATTTAAACTGAACCCCTGCATTTTAGACGTACTAGAAACTCCTCCTTGGCACCTTTAAGGAGACCTGGTTGAAGCAGACACCATACAGACCTAGTCTGGGTTTCATTGTCAGAAATCAGCCTTTTACTTTTGCTAGGGACACACAAAAATTAAAACTTACTCATCTGCTTTAAAAAATTTACAGTCATAACAGCTTAGAAAGTCTAGTTTCTTTAGAGATCTTGTAGCTACTTAACCATGGATTGGCTACTTGTGTAGCTACTTACCATGAGTACTAATGAGCCTTTACAGCCTGTGCTATCAGCAAAGTGAAAGAAGGCAGAGTTTCCTGGAGATTTACTGCAGCAGAATTTGCCAAAGAGCAGTGACCTTGGGAACATTATTTCTTCTGACTGGACATTGGCCTAGCATTTTTTGCCAGAGAAAGATGTGTGGAACATGAGTCTTAGTGCTTGAACTTTTGCTCCACCAGGTGAAAAAAAAAAAAAAACAACTAATTGCTGCAGGGATGCAGAATTGGAGAAATGAATATTCTGTGTGATCAACAGACATTGTTTTCCATTAAAATGAGAGGGCAACTGATAGAAAGCCCATCTCATCAAGGCCTTGATGGTCCTTGCCATCCTGAATGTATTTTACTGATAAGAGGTCACTTGTACATTTGTGACAACAATGGTGATGACATTTCTTCACTCTGATTTTGAAGTGCCTTACTATACACCACTGATGAAATACTAACAAAGTAATTTTCCCTTTTTCACCACAGGCCTTTGCTAATAGAAAATTCATATTCACTGTGTGATAGAAGCTGCATCATCCAGAGACAGGAAAAAGCAGCAAACTGACATGCCTGCAGCAGAGCCACAGGACAGAAACAGGAGTCCCAGGTTAGTCAGGTGGGTCGCTGCTTTGTTTTAAGCAAATGAAGGCATGAGAAGGGAAGCCTGCAAGCCTTGCACTGGCACTCAAAGGCTTCCTCCCTCACAGATGCAGGCTGACACCAGCTTAGCTTTGCTCCAGGCACAGCAGACAGCATGCAGGAACTACAGGGCAGCCCTGCCCCAGGCCTGTGAAGCTAACACACACACCCCAGCTCAAAAGACAGCCACTCTGGTGGACTAGCACAAATGTGAAATGTCTACCTGCTATTTTTTAAATAAAGTATTTCTTCCACTTCTCCCAAATCCTTCTGATCCCCCTTTAGCAGTGTTCCAGGCTTTAAATATTGGATGAGGCATTTCCCTTTAAGTTACTTTTGCTTTCCTTCAGAAGCCTCGTTCATCTAGGAAGGGAAAGAAAGGTCAAAGAACTCGCATGTCTTTAATGAGGTGTTAAAGTGTTTCATGAGTGGAAGGAACAAGCAAATTACCCCCATATGTCTAAGTCACCTGAAAACCAAGGGGCTGCACGGCTCTGCCAGGCTTATATCACTCAGGGAGACTACAGCCATAGAGCAATACCTGGCATCTGCCACAAAGGGGAACACTCCATTGTAGAAGAAAACAATGGTGAGAACCAGGAGTCAGGAGCGAAGGGGAAGCTGCTGGATGTCCTGAATCCACTGCAAAGAGAAGAAAGATGTGCCCTCACTCACCAGGAAATAGCCTTCAGCTTCACACTAATGGGACGTGCTGCAAGCCACTAAAGGTCACATCAAATGTAAGAAGTAACAGCAGGTAAAAGGAATTGAAAAGCAGCTCTTGTAACTCTACGTGGAATTTGGCATGCTGACACCAAAGCACTCCTTCTTTAACACTATTCAGTAAAGTAAAAAAAAAAAAATCCTTGTTTTTATAAAGTTTATGTCTGCAAGAAATTATTCTAAGCAGGCTCTATTAAGAGCCTACTGCAAAACCTTAAGTAACACCACATGGGAAGGTGCAGCAGAAGCGGGAGTCACAGCCCGGAGACACGGGAACCAGCGAGAGCGCAGTCACGAGAAGGAAGCACCTAACAAATTTAAGTGCCTTAAAAATTGCAACCTATTGCCTCTAATGCTCATTGCTAGACAGAAGAATGCGAGGAGGAATGGAAGATAAGGCCTGGCAAAAGCTAGTTTAGTCCTGACCAGATTAGCTCTTTTCTGTCGCAGATCCTATGAGCCAAAAAGCAGTTCCAGAGAGAGGCTGCTACCTGCTTCATGTACGAAGTCCTCTGAGCCTCCCACAGTCCAGAAGTCACTGGCTCAGAACAGCAATGCCAGTCAGAGTGCTGACTCGGCTCTCTGGAAGGCTGCAAACACATTGGCTCTAAGCAGAAAATGTACAGGTGTCTGGTGGCTTGCAGGTGCAACGTCCTCAGATGTACCTGAGGAACTGCTCCACAAGGTTTAGGCACATGGTGTTGATGTTCTTGTCTGGCCAGGACCAGCTCTGGCCACTGTGGGCTTCCCTAGTCTGCAAGAGCAGAGCTCACACACCCAGGCGAGCCAGGTCGAGATGGAAAAGCTGTCTGTGCTTCACCTACCACTTTTTTGGATTCTTGCTGGATAACCCCATCCAAGCCCAGCTGCTTCATGCCCACTTTATCTAGTGCGCTGACTGTGAGGGCTGAAACAAAACCTAGCACACAGAGTAGAGTACCTAGAAAAGACAAAAGAGGTGTTAGAAATTCCTCAGTGTGGAGAGAGCTGGGAGACAAGACCAACTGCATGCAATATGCCTTCTCTATGACTCCTTCCTGGCCTCTCCCCACTGACATCTTACCCCTCTGCCAGAGTGCTCGAGCTCTTTGTCCGCTGAGCTTCAAATGGAGAAGCTAAAGCCTCAGTCTCCACAGGCAGCCACTTCGTTGGCCTATGGCCTGAACGCCTCCTAAACTGAAGCAGGCCTGGGCATAACAAAGCCAAGCTTAAAATAAGCTAGACATGAAGAAACTTCCCTGGTCCCCTGAGCAGGAGGAGTATCACACAGGGGCTAGTACTGGAAGCCAAGTTCTACCTCTTCATTTCTGTGACCTGCTGCAGTTCCTGCTGCAGCCTGGCCTGTCAGCACACCCAGCTCCAGAGAAGGGAGTCGGATTATGCTGGATGTGCCAGAAGCAAGTTTGGCAGTGGGCATCTGCTGCAGACATCCTTCTCTCAGAAAGAGATCCGTGTCCATTTCGTTTTACAAAGAGATGAAACAATCTCTGTGGTGCCTACACACTTTGTCCCATGTATTTATCCCCCCACGGGCTAGTGAAGTCACTGTGCTGTGCCTGCAGATGCTGCCTGAGCAGCAGAGTAACAGTGTCAGAGGGGATGCAATGCACCGTGCCTGTTAGAGCTTCTTCTCTGAGAGCTGGCATCGTGGGAAAGCAACAGTTTCAATTTCTGCCAGAGATTTATCTCACCCACACATCCTCTTTTCCCCAGGTGATGGCCCACACTGTTTTGTTATTTGGGAAATAACACTCTCCTATCACCACTGAGTCTTTGTACACAGAGGATGCCCTGAGGCGGGTGTCCCTAACATCCCCCTTCCAGCACACCAGAGCAGCTGAGTGCCAGGACTTAACTGTGCTGTGAACAACTGTCCCTTCCACTAGGGACAGAGCCCATCTCACCACACCAAGGCCAGGGCAAAAACTCAAATCTGAAGATACGAGCCCTAGAGCAGATCCACACTAAGAAATGTGTAATTCAGATTCTGCTTCTCATGGTAATTTAAAGCTATGGTTTTGATCAGTCCATGTGCAAGGCATCTTAGGCTCAGACCAACACAGACACTGTTACAGAGCCAGCACATTCTGCTAGCCAGAATACAGAGCAACAACAATGTTGGATTCCTCTTGTATTTCTCTGAACTTTCCATTCCATAGGAATAAATCTACATGACGTACTGACTGCCTGTGAGGGCAGATGTTAAAGTACATCAAGAAAACTGGAGACAAAGCTGTCAGGCTGACACCACAGCTTCAGAGAGTGTTTTTAGGCACTGGTTGCTACAGAAAGCAACTGGAAAAGGTGGAAAACAATATGCCTCCTCCTGCTAGGTTCATTCTCTCTTTCAGGTACTTTTCATAATGGGACAAAACAGGTAGGTCTAGAAAACAATCAGTAGTCTGTATTAGTTCACATCTCTAACGCATTTGCTGAACACTAGGGAGCTGGTAGCCTTAGCATGACAGAATGCTATCAGGTTTGCTCCTGAAAAGCATCATCTCTTCAGGAAAACCCCTACATCTCCCAGCCACCAGAAATCTACCTGCACTATGAAATGGACACCAGGTCTGCCACACCAGTAGGCACAAGCTTCATATCTTGAATATAAATAACTGACTCTTCTCCCACAGACCTACAGAAGTTGTAGAGGATCAAGCAATACATCCTGAACTTTTTTTTTTTTTTTTTTTACTCCTTTATGCAATGACAAACTGCACCAAATTTAGTCTGGAGTCCACTGTCCGAAAGTTACGGATTAATTGCATTAAAAAAAAATAATGACACGCAAGTTCTGTGTGTTTCCGCCCTTGCTATTGAAGCAGATGAAGAACGGGACAGTGACTCCCAGCCTGCACATACTAATCTACCAGCAGATGGCACACGAGTAAAATCAGCTCTCAAAAGACACCAAACATGCGATAGTGACAGGTAAACGAGTCAAGTAATTCATTACCGCAGCAAACAGTAGTTTGCACAGAGAGCTGATGGCCACTGAGCAAGGGCCGGGTTTGTTTCCAGCTCTCCAGGCAGTGGTGAGAACTCAAATCCCTCACAGCTTGCCCTGGCTTTGTGCAGGCTCACAACAAACACGCCACTACCGATCCCTCAGCCCCCAGCACCTGGACTCCTTGACACTGTAAGGGCAGGGCTGGAGACCCTCCCCGTTGCCCAGGTCTCCATTTTGCTTATTCTGCCTTTTTTTGCCTGCCCCG
>NW_008613461.1:0-1533 GCF_000691845.1 Merops nubicus | reverse complement strand
TTGGACATTGCTGAGAGAGAGAGGTGGGCAGATGTACCTCTACACTGATTCGTGGATGGTAGCCAACGCATTGTGGGAATGGCTGGAGCGTTGGAAGAAAACCAACTGGCAGCGCAGGGGCAAACCCATCTGGGCAGCTGACATTTGGAAGGACATTGCAGCGAGAACTGAGAAACTGAATGTCAGAGTACAGCATGTGGATGCCCATGTTCCAAAGAGCCGGGCTCATGAAGAGAACAAGAACAACAGTCAGGCCAACAGGGCAGCTCAGATCAAAGTGTCACAGGTGGATCTAGACTGGCAGCACAAAGGGGAGGTATTCCTAGCTAGGTGGGCCCACGATGCATCAGGTCACCAGGGCAGGGATGCCACTTATAGATGGGCATGTGACCGAGGGGTGGATCTCACCTTAGATGTGATTTCACAGGTGATCCACGAGTGCGAGACATGCGCCAAGATCAAGCAGGCAAAGAGGATCAAGCCTCTGTAGTATGGGGGCAGATGGTCAAAGTACAGATATAGAGAAGCCTGGCAGGTAGACTATATATTACCTTGCCACAGACCCGACGGGGTAAGCGCTATGTGCTTACCATGGTGGAATCGACCACTAGCTGGCTGGAGACGTACCCTGTCCCACATGCTACAGCCCGTAATACCATCCTGGGCCTAGAGACACAGGTTTTTCATATTCCATACCATGCCCCAGCTGCTGGAAAGGTTGAGAGGCATAACAGGCCTTTGAAGGAGACCTTGAAGGCTTTGGGTGGGGGAACCTTTAAGAATTGGGAAAACCATCTAGCCAAAGCCACCTTCCTAGTTAACACCAGAGGTTCTGTGAACAGAGCTGGCCCAGCCCAAGCTGAGTCCCTCCACACCACAGACGGTGATCGAGTCCCTGTGACTCATATGAGAGGCCTGCTGGGAAGGGCAGTCTGGGTAAACCCTCCCTCAAACAAAGATAAACCCATTCGTGGGATTGTCTTTGCCCAAGGGCCTGGATGCACTTGGTGGGTAATGCTGGAAGATGGAGAGACCCGTTGTGTACCTCAGGGCAACATCACCCCCGCATAGGTCATCATCGTAGTGCAGCACCCTCCTACATTTCCCATCCTGTCTGTATATAGTTGTATGTTAAGCCAATTTCCCAGTGTTGAAATGTACATTTCCAAGTTCAATTCATAATTGTAGTTTTAGGTTCCTGGGTCTAAGTTTAATGAATGGTTTTGAGTTAAGGAAAACAGAATTTTAAGGGGTAGAATATGTACTGGGTTGGGGGGGGAGGGGCTGGGATTGCAGGGGGGATTGTCAAAGGGGATTTTGGGAAAAAAGGATGTAAGAAATCCCCACTTATTTGTTTGGTAAAATTCAGTTTCCCTTAAAACAGCAGCTGGAGGAGGGGGAAGCTGAGGTCAGGCTGGAGCTGGCAGGGGCTGGGCAGATCATGTGCTGCTGGCACACAAGTCCCTGGGGCTGGTTTCGCAGCACACGTGGCCCCTCAGTCCTGGAGCCGAGACGGACCCTGTTCCTGCCTGC
>NW_008613460.1:0-2934 GCF_000691845.1 Merops nubicus | reverse complement strand
TGTTGATCAAACTTGTGTTCTGTTGAACAACAAAATATTTTTTCTAGTTGAATAAAAATCAGAACATTTATTTTAGAAATTTACTCTTTAAACTTTTCATCTATATCTCTAATATTAGCATCTTCAAATGATTCATATTTTCAGGTCATACACAACAAGAGAGCAGAGAGTTCTTAAAATTTTAAGAAGCTCTTCTGACTCCTGTTAATGCAATCCTACTCGTTTTACCTGTTTCTTTGTACAGAGATAGTGATTCTTGTTCAGGTTAAGTTTTTTATTACATGACATGACTTAAGAATTCACACAGATAAACTATCTGAGAAAAAAGACTCTTGACATTTTTGAATATCATTAATCTAACCTGAGTGTGGAGGAGTTGAACTCTCTCACTTGCGTCCATCAGTTCCTGCTCAGCCACTTTCCTTGACCTCTCTGTCTGCTCCAGGGCTGCCCGTAGCTCCTCAATTTCAGCCTGCAGCAGGTTTGCTCTGCGCTCCACCATGGCCACCTGCTCCTTCAGGTCCTCCTGTGTCCTGACAGCATCATCCAAGTGTATCTGGGTATCCTTTAGGCAATGAAAAAGAAATTATGAGGCACAGGACTGTTTCACAATGTCAATTACCACCAGTCCAATATGTATTATATGTATATTTATACATCTAATATATATTCATATGCAGAATTATTTGGCTACTACATGCACAGTATCTAAGAATGTAAGCAGGAGATTTATACATAGCATTGAACACTGTCCCAGGCTGAGTGACAGCCTTACATAAATTTAAGTTTGTGCAAGGGGAAGGTAAACCTGAATTCAAACCGCATCTGACTGACACAAGTAACTTAGAAGATGAAGAAAACTGGACTTTTGTCTCTTCTTGAGGCAGAAAAGAATCTTCCCCTTTCTTCTAAAGTTCTACTACTTAACAGAAACAGTGCTCTGGAGCTGAAAATTGAAGAGCACATGAGTGACTGACAGGATCAAAAAAAATCAACCATGTAATGGTGATACAACCACCCACTCACATTCGAAGCAGTGCCACAAGAAAAGTACATAAGGTATTAGTAATTGGAAATTCCTTACTGAGAGGCATCAAAACACCCATTTACTATGCAGATAATTTCTCTAGAGAAGTTTGCTACCTAAAAGAGCTCACACTTGTGTTGACACTGAGATACTAACAAACTTGGTGAACCATCCAGATTATCATCAGCTTCTACTATATGCTGTAGGCTTTCATGATACTGCAACAAAGCAACTTGCAATCATCAAAAGAGACCATATATCCCTCAGAGCAATGTTAGAATCTGAAGTACTGGTGGTGTTCTCCTTTAGCCTCCCAGTCAGAGGAAGTTGTTCAGCAAGGAGGAGAAAAATTGAACAGGCCTGTCTGTCTAGCTGATGCCATCTTCAAGGTTTTGGCATCTATGATCTTGGATCTAACTTTCAGAAGCTTGGTCTGTTGGGAGCTGATGGGATTCACATGAACAAGTGGAGCAAGAGGGCCTTCACCAATAAGCTGGCCAGAGCTTTAAATTAGACTTAGCAGGGGAAGGGACACTATCACTGCTATCACTGCTCAGAAGGGACAGGCAAGGAAGCAGGGCAGGTTGCCCTCTATGAAAAAAAAAAATGGAGTGATGGCATAGAGCTCTCTTTGAAAAACAATGATGAGCCAGGTTAAGAACTAACGAGTAAAAATTAGAGGCCAACCCAACAAAGGAAATCTTGTGGCTGATATTTACTACATCACCTGACCAAGGGCAGCTTGTTAATGAAGTGTTATTACTTCAGCTATGGGAAGCATCACACCTACAGGCTCTGATCCTACTCGAGGACTTCAATCACTCTGACTCTCAATTCCCATGTGTAAGCAATCAGGCAAATAAGGCAGAAGAGCATGGCTGAGAAGTACATGCTGGTCAAACTAAAGTGTAAGAAGAAAATACATGGGCAGTGGAAACAAAGACATGTATCTTGGGAAAAACAGAGGGATACTGACAGATATGTAGGGATAGGAAACAGGAAAGCTAAGGCAAAATTGGGGATGACTTCCTGTTTTAGTAAGCTTTGGTGAGGCCTCAATTTGAATATTACATGCAGTTCTGGGCCCCACAATTTAAAAAGTACATTAAGGGAATTGAATGCATCTAGAGGAGGGCTACAAAGCTGGTCAAAGGACTGGAAGACATTTCCTCTGATGACCAGCTAAGGACATGGGATTTGTCCAGTTTGGAGACAAAGATACTGAAAGATACCTCTTTGCTCTCTCCAGCTTCCTGAAGAGGAGAACTGAAAAGAGAGGTGCTGATCTCTTCCACCTGGTATCCAGTAATAGACTGTTGTGGATGCCCCAACACTGGAAGTTTTAAAAGGTCAGGTTGGATGAGATGTTTAGCAGTCTGCTCTAGTTAAACATCTTTGCTCATGGCAGAGGGGCTGGACTAGATGACCTTTGATCATTCAACACATCATTCTAAGATTCAATTATTCTAAGCTGTTACACAAACTAAACACCTATGTGCGTATCTGAAGTTTAACATACCTTGAGCACTGCCTGTGTGTTTCTCAGGTTCTTCTGGGCCTCTGCAGCCATGCGGTTGGCATGGCTCAGCTGGATCTCCATTTCATTCAGGTCTCCCTCCATCTTCTTCTTCAGACGCAGGGCTTCATTCCTGCCAGACGCAGTGCTTCAGTCCTGCTCCTGATCTCAGCGTCCAGGGTGCTCTGCATGGACTCCACAACTCGGAGGTGGTTTCTCTTGAGCTGGTCGATCTCCTCATCTTTCTCTGCTATCTTCCTGTCAATCTCAGACTTCACTTGGTTGAGCTCCAGCTGGAGGCGGAGGATCTTCCCCTCCTCATGTTCCAGGGAGGCCTGGAGAAGTGGACACATCCTTTGTGACATTGATAAAGCTACTGCTTGCTTTCTAG
>NW_008613459.1:0-2259 GCF_000691845.1 Merops nubicus | reverse complement strand
GCACGAGACCCCCCCCTGCTCTGCAAACAGGGATGTTTCCTGAGATCCACCCTAACGAAGCTAACGCCCCAGCTTGCTCCTATTTAAAGAAATCAGGGAAAAACTTCTGCCTTGGCCTAAGGGGATGTTTTATTCCCTTGGCCCAAAGGGATGTTTTATTCCCTCAGCCCAAAGGGATATTTTATTCCCTCAGCCCCATTTCTAAGCTGGGTTACAGAGCAGTCATCCTTCTGCTGCCTTCTCCATGCTCTGAGCCTCAAAACCACTGAGCACGGAGGCTACAACTGACCTGCACATCCCCTCCTGCTTCCACCCGACCCCGGGTACCCCACAACCGGGCAGCCAAGGAGGAGGATCTGCCCCCGTCTGCTTTGGGATCACCAAAGAAGCCAAAAGGGATCCTTAAAACTCCCTGTGTGCTGCTGGAAAACCAGCAGTGCTGCAGAGCCCTGGGGCTGCCCCGGGACAGACTCGAGGCCAGCGCACGGGAGGTTTGAATTGAGACTCTTGTGGCTGTCCCAGGGTGATCCCAGCTGAGGTGGGATCCAGTTCAGGAAGAGAAAGGCTCTTCCCAGTTTGGCTGCTAGCAGGAAATGACAATCCCCCCTCCAGTAAAACTGGCAGAACTCCCCCAGAGAGTCAAACCCTCGGATGTGTCACAGGAGATTTCTCCACCTCTGAGTGATGGGAGAGGTGTGGCCGTGCTCTGACCGAGATCTCTGCTTCAAAATGTTTGGGGTTTACTGGTGCTAAAAGGATTTAGCCAGAGCAAATTAAGATAAGTTCCCATCTTAATTAATTCTGCTTTCACTTCCTGGCACGTGGGAGCCCAGCCTGCTGCAGCACAGCGTGGTCGGAGCTGTGCAAACTCACAGGAAGGACTTTGCAGCGTTTCTTTATCATCATCCGAGCCCTGTCCACAAGGTGAAGAACCAAAACCAGCCCCAGACAATCCAGAACGCTCGTTCAGGGCCGTGTTTCTCCATCACAAAGCGGGAGGTGACCTTCCCCATTGCCTTCCCCCACCACATACTTCTTCTAATGCTTTCAGAGGCTCCCGAAACCACGCTGCTGAGGGACCAGGGTTCATCCTCCCACCTCTGCAGCCTCCCCACACAACGTCCCCACCACGGCACGCTGCTCAGATTGGGATCCCCCTTTGCCTCCCCAAAATACCTCACTCTGAGCACCAGCAACCTCCCTTCCCCTGCTGGGAATAGGGGCTGTGGGGGCAGCAGCAGCATCTCCACCGAGCGCCTCGAGTCCAACCCTGTCTGCGTGTCCTCTACGAGCCACGTTGCAGCAGCATCTCCTCCAGCAGAGCCCAGAGGAGGAGAGGAGGACCTGCCCGAGCCTGCTGGGGTGAGATTCATTCCTCCAGCGTACAGAGGAGGGGAGACCAAAAAGGAAGAAGGTTGGAGACATCCTTCCTGGCCTGGCTGGGGACAATGTGCTGGAAACGGGGCGGGAGCCTGGCCGCGGAGCCCGGCCAGCAGCTCCCACCTTCCTGCCATTGTCCAGGCAGAACCAAAATGACCTTTTTTTTTTTTGCCCCAAAACCTGTTGCCCTGTGGATTGAAGCCCCCCGGGGGAGGGCGTGGAATCACCCCTGGTGTGAACGCCACGATGAAATCCACTCCCCAGACCTGCTGGGATTTTCCACTGCAAGGGAAACCAAACGAGGCGGCAGAAGATGCTTCCCCTGGACCCAGCCCGTGGGGTGAAAGGCCCCAGGAAGCCAGTTCCACCCTAAATCCCTATTTTCTCCCCCAAACAGGAGGTGCACATGGTCAGGCTCCTCCAGCACACTGGGCAGCAGCCAGAAAACCTGTGAGGAGGGACATGAGCTTCACCTGCTGGATGCAGCCCGGGGACATCAGGGTGACAGAATCCCTCAAAATTCCCCAATCGCTCCCCAAGCTGATGCCAGTCTTGGTATTCACATCCCTTTCTGGAGAGATTTGCAGGTTGTTGCTTCTGTCAGCAAGGTGGTGACAGAAAGTGGGTTTGTTAAAGAAATATTAAGAAAATAGATAGATATATTTATAGCTTAAGATGCTTACAGGACCCGAGCTGAGATTTCAGGACCGGCACCACCCCAACGAGCATCACAACCAGGCCTTCAAACCCTCCAGCTCCCCTCCAGCCTCCAAGGGCCACGCAACAGGGTGAGAAACGGGGGGGAAGAGAAGGACAGAGGCTGCCACACATCCCTGCTGCCCCCAGCACCCCCAAACCCCTAACCCCAGCAGCTGAGCC
>NW_008613458.1:3443-4333 GCF_000691845.1 Merops nubicus | reverse complement strand
ACCAAACAAACCCATTATTAGGACTATTATTAATTATTATTGCGCTTATTAACGAGCCCTGGCAAACGGCAGACGCGCTTGGAATCAAGTACCTTCGGCCAATGACATCAGGCAGGGTCTGAGGAGTTAATTAGGAGCGCTGCAATTAAAGGAAAGCAGAACTTTCCAAGGCTCTGGCATCGCCCATAGATTCCCCTAGAGACGAATTTGTGACTGGGAGACGCTCACACAAATTCGAGTCTACAGGGTACATATAGGCGACGGGGAGGGTTGGGGGGGGGCAACAAAGGGGGATGAACCCCCCTGGGGTACCAACACCGCGTTTATTTGGGGATGTGGAATGAGGTTTTTTTTTTTCCGCTTTTTGGTGTTTTTTTTAAAGGTTTATTAGAGGTTGGGTTGCAGGGCTGCGTTAATTGCTGGCCCCCGGAGCCTGCTCCTTCCTCAAGTTGTAAATCCCGGGATTCCCTATAGCAACGCCTCAATCTGGACGTAATAAAAATAATCCTCTATCCCAGAAAGATTTGGGGAATAGGGAGGGAAAAGGGGGGAAGAGAGGGATGGGAGCTGCGAGGTTAGGGGGTGGGGGAAAAAAAAAGGAGAGAATAAAAAAAATAAAGAGATGAATAGAAATGTATTCGGGGACCCAAAACATTGATTTAAATATCTCCAATAAATTCCTTTTCTCCGGCAATGCTTCATCCTGCCCAAACACCTCAGCCTCATGCGGGGCTTTGACATTTATAGTTCAGACTGATGCAACAACTTTATTCCAAGGCTGAGGGAATATTGAATAAAGATGGGGAGCTAATAAAGGGATTTTTACCTACGCACATCTTTTCTCTCTTCCCCATTCCCCCTCCCAATAACTCTGAATAGATGGTTTTCAA
>NW_008613458.1:3154-3393 GCF_000691845.1 Merops nubicus | reverse complement strand
ATAAATATCCAGAGAGATAGCAGGTGGGGTGGCAAAAAAAAAAAGGAAGGGGGGGGGGAAGGAAAATAAAGCACCAAATAAACCGGCAGCATTAAAAAAACCGAGGCGTGAAGGTCACAAATGGGGCGTTTTGGGGCTCTTGGTTTCCTAGGGGGGATGAAAAATTTGTTTGTACCCCCTCACCCCTCCAAACCCCCCCCAAAATTACATCTATTTATGAAGAATCGCTTCCCCATCCT
>NW_008613458.1:1582-3034 GCF_000691845.1 Merops nubicus | reverse complement strand
CCCCCCCCTAAAATTACATCTATTTATGAAGAATCGCTTCCCCATCCTCCCCATCCCCTCTGTGTGTTGGGGGGGAGGTGGAGGGGAGTTACCCCTGAATTTCTGACAAATAGATGCAAAAAATCACCCGGATTCCTTATATATATATATTTTTAAATATAAATCCCTCGGATTTATTACAAAAATCTTTTTTTTTCCCTTTTTTTCCCCCATTTTTTAATCCTCGGGGGTCCACGTGTCCCCCCCTTCCCCTTGGCTTTAGCAGCGGAGTTTAGAGCTGCGCCTCTGGAAGTGTTTAGATTTCTTATTTCTTTAATCCCCCCCTTTTTTTTTCGGTCCCCCCCCTTTATAAAATAAGTCTGCGGGGACGTGTGAAGAATAGTTGTACAAGAATCTGCTCTTTTGTCTATAAAGCAGCCCTCCCACCGCTCTCCATCCCTCGTCCCCCCCCACCGTGGCGAGCAACACTTCGAGAAGGGACAAAACCCAGCGAGAAGGGGGGGAAAATAAGATTTATTTTGCAAAAATTCCACTTAAAAAAACCCTAATCAGCGCGTTGAGGGGGGGGATTTATTTTTCATTTTTTTTTTTCAAGAGGCTGAGGATGGAGAGATGGAAATTTGGGGTTTTTTTGGGGGGGTTTGGAAGTACAAAGCGCCTTTTTTTTTTGACAGTACTGAAGAAAAATCAGCTTCGCATTGTCTCTGCGGATTCATTGTGCGGGCGATTACCATACTGACCGTTTGGTAACCTGTACCTCGGCCCATTAGCAATCTGTGCTTCCCAGGAAAAAATGAAGTACCTATCGACTGGGGGGGTGGATGTGGGTTTTTGCTTATCCCGGTGTTTTAGAATGCTGGGAGAAACTGGGGAAAGGGGGGAGAAAAAAGCTGGCGGTGGGTGAACTCAACCTCCGGGTGATGCTTTTGGAGTTTGGGGTTTGTTTGGAGGGGATGGTTAGAGGCGGAGAGGCTGGAGAAGTGGGAAAAAAAAAATGCGTGGAGATATTAATTTTTTATTCATTTTTTTTTTGAACGAGTCGAGTCCTCCCCGCCACAGGCAACACGTAATTCATTCAATTTGCTTTTTTTAGATCTATTTTTTCCTCCCTAGGCAAACAACCCGCGCAAAGCCCTTTTCTCTTCGCCCCTTCCCGACGCAAAAAAAAAACCCCCACGACATCTAATTTATGCAAAGAGAGATGCAAATGTTTAATTGATTTTTTTTTTTGATTTTTTTTTCCCCCCCCTCTTTAAATCTGTTGTCAGCAGAAGTAATGAATCGGCCTAAAACGACTTTAATAAGCAAAGCCTGTCAGCCAAAGTCCTACCCTTCCCATTTTTCTTGGGAGCCTCTTTTCGTCTCAAAGAAACTAATAATGTAAATATTTATCCCTTCATTTTAACGCGGCCGAGACGAATTCGAGAAAAAAATCAAAGGGGGGGGGGGCAG
>NW_008613458.1:1176-1449 GCF_000691845.1 Merops nubicus | reverse complement strand
CCAGGAATTCAATTTTCTTCGAATCTCGTTGAAAGTGGCTTTTTAAAAAGTGGGCGCATTTTAATATTGGTTAGACAGCGTGACCTGAATTTCACCTCAACTGTTTGACTTGATCCAATAGGTCACTGCCAAGGAGTTATTGATGGGGGAACTCCATTGAAATTTCTCTCCTCACAAATGGCCTTTAGATCTTCTAGCGAGTTCAATAACTAGTTATAATGTAGAAGGGGAAAAATGAAGCCCGGAGGCAAACTAATTTGATGTTTCATTTTT
>NW_008613458.1:0-1061 GCF_000691845.1 Merops nubicus | reverse complement strand
CCCCCCCCTCTGAGCTGAGGTTTGGCCGCGAGAGAGAAAAAAAATGAGATTTTATTTAGAATTTCGAAATTTCCAACTCGGTGGAGTGGGGAGACCGGCGAGGCAAACTTGCTGCTTGGTAGAAAACACCCTTTTTAATTCTTTTTATATTTTTATCTATTTTTATCTATTTTTTCTGTTTTTTTTCCTGTTTTTTTGTTTTTCTCTTTTACATTGTCTTTTTTCCTTTCCTATTTTCCATTTTCTTTCCCTGTTTTCTTTTCCACCTCTCTGTTTTCATTTCTTTTTTTTTCCTTTTATTTTCATTTATCTTATTCTTTTAATCCCTTTTCCTTCTTTCCTTCCTTTTTCTTTCTAGCCTTTTTTTCCTTCCCCCTCTTTTCTCTCCTTTCCTTCTTTTCTTTTTTTTATTTCCTTCCCCCCCTTTTATTCCCTTTCCCCCTTTTTATTTCCTTTCCCCCTCTTTTTTCCCTTCCCCCTTTTTTTTTCCCCTTTCCCCTTTTTATTTCCTTTTCCCCCTTTTTATTTCCTTTCTTCCCCCCTTTTTTTCTCCCCCTTTTTAAAATCTTTTTAGGTGGAAAGCTTCAATTTTAAATAAATCCCAGCCACCAAGTCACACCTCTCTCCTCCCCACCTTCCCCTGCGGTTTCTCAGCAGCCCAAACCCCCACTAGATCCCCCCCTTTTTTTTTTCCCATTCCCTCTTGGAACCGGAGTTCCAAAAAAATACCCCAAAATTCGGTTTTATTCGCTGGGTTTTTATTCCTGGCCCCGATTCGTGGCACCACGTCTGGGCCCTTCTTTAGTTTTTGGCCTCGGGGATGGTTTTCTCCCTTTTCCTTCCTTCAAATCCCTTTTTTTTAAGGTTTCTAAGATTTCTTTGAGTTGGAGGGGGGGTGTGGGATCGAGGGGGGGGGTCCATGAACCAGAGGAGGCCTCATCCAGAGGATGTTTTTAAGTGATACCCACACAGGAGCTGAGATTTCTCCTTGACTTTTAGTAGACAAAGACACTTCAACTGACCCACCGGCTAATGGCTGAACCCTGGGTTAAGTTGAAAAG
>NW_008613457.1:292-827 GCF_000691845.1 Merops nubicus | reverse complement strand
CTACGGGACCTCGGCCGCTACAGAGACCCCGTCCCCGGGCACCAGGACTTATATGGGGGACAGGGAGTCCCGGGTGACATCAGCCTTCCCATGCCTACGCCAGGGCCACCGCGGTGCTGCGGCCACCGAAAGCCCGGCCTTGCCCAACCTGTGCCTGAAAGTTTTTCCCCACTCGCCCGTCGTGGGAGCAGAGGAAGGCAGGGTCCCACGCCACGTCACTGCTGGCCCCCTGCCCCAGGGGTGCACAGGACCCCGGGGCACCGGCCAGGGCTCCCTGTAGGAACATGTGGGGACACACAGGGACCCAGCTGGACCAGGGTCCCCACAAGCTTTGCTTGTGCCCAGCCTGGGGCAAGTAGGGGATGTGGACAGTTGGTCCCAGGGGGTTGTACCAGAGGGATGGGGCTCAACCTGCTTGTACCAGGGAGCTGCGACTGTTCTCCTTTGGGAAGGGCTCTGGGGACCCTCTGTAGGGGCACCTGAACCTCCGTGTGGATCCGAGTGGTCCCCTGGAGCGGCAGGACGCACAAGACCC
>NW_008613457.1:0-211 GCF_000691845.1 Merops nubicus | reverse complement strand
AGTGCGCCCCTCAGGCGGGAGGGTGCCAGGGGCCGTGCCAGCCACATATCCAGCTGCCCACTTGGATCCAGCCCATGGACAGCACCAGGGCCCCAGGGATCCCTCTGGGGCAGCCAGGGCCCCATCCCAGCACTACAGGGGGGCACAGAGCCCACACCCAACCTCACCAGAGGGACCACAGGCTCCATGTAGTGCACCTTACAGACCCCTC
>NW_008613456.1:46795-55434 GCF_000691845.1 Merops nubicus | reverse complement strand
ATATATCCAGTATATATATAAATATATAAAAGGAATGAAGGAAAAGAATAACATGTATGGATCATGTTACCTTTTGTAAGCACCCATTGATCCTGAAGCCACTTCCATCTGACCTGACAAACAAATCCCCTAGAGACTAATCTACAAGAAGGTAAACTAGGTCCCTATACCAATATTCAGTGAGGAGGCTTTAAAAGAGAAAACACTATTGCTAAGCCTAGTACCACAAACTCAAGCACTTGTTGAAAATTTTACTTAATTGCATATGAAAAGGATGTGACATATTGGAAGTTGGCAAATCTTCACCTGGCTACCTTGGACAGTTTAATCATACTAATTTTTTTTTTTCTGCATGTATATGGCATATTTCTGCATTTTTTTTTTACAGTACATTTTCTCTAAAATATTTTGCTGCTGAGAGATTCCACTCTTAAAAGTAACTCATGCATACTCAACGAAATTCATAAGTTTCAATTTACTAAAACAAAAAGCTTGGTAAACTGAATAGTTAATAAAAAGCAATACTTTGAATTAGCAAAGCTGATGAAGTAATTTGTTTCTTATCAGATTATAAATCAACCAGATGAGAGCATATAATAGGACAAAAATCGTATTCAATGTGTGATATATGATAGCTCAAGAAAAAAGTCAACATGTGTTTGAATAAATCCATTCTAAAAAATAAAAGTGCCCAAAAGAAGCCAGCAATCATGAACAGATTTAAGATTCTGCTTAGCAAACAAAGAAGTTAAATTAAAGAGGTTGAATTAATAATCTTTAGTAACAACTTGAAATTAGTCTCTCCAAAACTGGACTGACATCAAAATACCTTAAAATAGAGCCTCATAAATCACAGAGCATAAGATTATTCACTGCTCAATCAACAGATAACTTACTTTGATAAATTGTTGCTTTCATTATGATTACAAGATACACATAATGATTACTACAAAATACTTTTCCTGTTGAAAAGAAAAGCAAGAATGATTAGACTCACCTCACATAAATAATAAATTGTACTTGCTTAAGCATTCAGCAAGTAATTAGTGTTTGTACATAAATTATTTTGCAACATGTAGGAGTCCTGAGAGCTGGTGACAGCATTTTTATCCCATGTACAACAGAGTCACAATCTCACTTATTGACGGGGGGGCAGCAACAGGGAATTAGGTGGCTGCAGTACCAGATCACACCCAAACTTATCAGCTATTTAAAGAGCTTGCTGGTTTGGGGTCCTGAAATAGCAGAAAATTGGGTCCTGAAACAGCAGAAACGCACATTTATGCTGGATTCAAATGCAGGAAAATTTTCCTGTACTAGTGCGCATCTCTACATTATTTGTTTAGATTTATTTTTTCATTTGCATATTTTCCCATATAAAAATTCATACAAAAGTTTCTAAGAACCTTTTCTGATCATTTTTCCTAGGTACACAAATTTTAAGTCTTCATGTTGAAAATAAAGAATGCAACAACCAAGCTCCAATTCTTATCCAGACCTGGTCAAAGAAACCTGCATCAGTGTGGAACATTTAAATAAGGAAGCTGATCTTCATAAAGAAAATGTTGCTTTGTCTGGAAGCAGCGGTCCAGAAAAAGTCTTCAGTTCCTGTGAAACACAGGCAGTACCAGTTTCTATGGACACCACCATGCCTCCAGGTAACTACATTTGAAGATGAGGTTATACAGAGTCTTCACTTCTGAAGCTTCCTGTAAAGGAGTGCATTGGGAGCCACCATGCACCTTTCCAGTTTGACCAGCATGCTCTGGCCAGAATTTCCACTTCTCCAACTTTAAGGTGTCTAAGAACAGCCTTTGCCTCACAAGCTCTGTCATTTCAGGACTGCTCTGACACAGCTCAGCTGGTGAATCAAAAGAAATACACTGTCTCTCTCCACCACATTTGTAAGAGTCCGCCTCGGTGCACTACAGCTTCCTCACTGTTGCCTTCTCATGTCCATCCAAACTTACTGTCTTCCAAAGCCAAGCCTGAGACAACTATAGGAGATCCAAAGTCTGACAGTCCCAGATCAAAGCTGCCAAGCCAAAAAAGATTCTCTCAGCAATGGCAGTCCCAATGAGACACTCCAGAACTCCTGAAGTGCCAATTCTGCTATGCTGCCTAGGAGGCTCCCCTGCCATAGCTGTACATCACAAGGAGGAGTCCAGGTAAGACAAATAGGATGATTCAACCTCATTTTCAGTCCTGCTTCTTCAGTATTGGTCCATCATGGCCCAGTGCATAAACAAACCCAAAGTTCTTAACATGAACTGCAGCCTGGCCCATGTTCCTTTGATACAACAGACAAACTTCTGTGCTCATCAGGAAGGGAGATTTTTTTCCTTCCAGATCAACAAAGGACAATGGTTCCAGCCTTGTCGCTTGGCGACAGATTGGCCTAGTCCATTTCTGCACCTGTGGCCATTCACCCTGGTGGGCCTATATACCTTTGTGAGGCTATGGAAGAAGAAGACTACTTAACTTATCCAGTTCTGGTTTGGGTTTTAGGAGATCATTTTCTTTCCAGGGTCCTTCAGCAGGTCTCCTTAGCCAAGGCAGTTCTCTATTCTGTTTTACTGAATAGCATTGCTAATCCAAACAAAACCAAAAATTAAGTCATTCAAGATGGTTATTACCAAAGGAAGAGGTCAAATTCCCTGTCTTTATTCCCACTTACTTAACACTGTCACTCACTGGTCTCTTCCGTTTTTATGTTCAGCTCAATAAATGAACAGGAAATTGTGCAATCTTTTGTCGAAAAAAGGAACACTGATCCAGTGAGTGCCAGCACCAGTGAAATGAGGGAGGTGCTAGACTTCCATCTTTTCCTGCAGCAAACTACCACTCATCTATCCCCAATAAATTCACCCCAAGGAGAAAAGGAAAGGTACTGCCTAAGTTAGGTTTGCTATTAGATCTACCCTCAAATACCTTTCAGTATTTGCAGAAGCAGTTTAGTTCAGACACATGCTTGACGCCATCCTTACGCAAAGCACCTACGCACACGTTTCACTGAACTTGGATGGTGTTAAGTAACTGTGCAGCTCTCTACTAACCAGTTAGTTTTGTGCTGCAGACCAAGAGCTATTTTTCCCCCTGGTTCAAATATAGGTAACATTCCAGATATCAAATGAGTTCTTCTCTTTCTCCACAACAGTGATTATAATTAGCCAAAGCCAAAGTCTATGTAGTACATTTCTCTTAACAAATGAGTACTTTTTTCACAAAATCAGATTGCTTGCTTGCTTTCTAACTGAGTAACAAGAATATCTCATTTTCTTTCAGAAGAGTGGGCTGCCTTTACTAAAGGTATGCCTATTTTTTCTTACTCTAAGCTTCACTTCTCTACATTCTTAATGAATCTGCTTCACTCTAAGACAGAACTGAACGGTGAGGCATGTACGTGTAACTCAACTTTATTTTGTAAATTTGCTTCAGGAAATGCCTGTCACCAGCTTATTAAACTATAATTTTTAATGAGATTGTCTTTCAAAGGTGGCCCTCTCCTATATTTCACACAGTATTTTAGCTGGACCATTGGAGAGCTCTGCACTAGGAAATAACTAAAAGGTCTGGCTGTTGGCATTAGCAGTGTCAAGTTTCAGCTTGAAGAATGTGAAACGTCTCAATCTTGAGCAACATTCTTCAAAACTTTTTGGGAGGGAAAAGGGAGCAAAGAAGCTAGCAGAACAGCTTGATACTCTTCTCATATATCAGCAAAGCAGGTCTAGGACTTGCTACTGGATGGGGCAATTGTTAATCCTACAAACGAAGAATACTTATTTTTACAAATTAGTCCAGGCAAGATAAGATGCTGCATACCATAACAAAAGCAGTGAATTGCATCAAGCTCTTACAAGCAACTATGAGAAAGTAAAAAAAGAAATTAGTTTGATCAGCCATGTTTGTTCCCTTAAGATGTTCATATGTTCACAGAAGGGAAACAAATTTATTTTCTCCCTACACAAGGAAGCAGTAAATCATACCTCCCTTAATAACCAAACCTCTTTCACTGATGATGCAATGCCCACTTTACTGCATGTATCTTACCCTTGAAGATTTCAAGTGGGGCATGTAGATGAGTGAAGTAAGCACCGATGAGCATGTCTTGATGTAGGCACAGGTAGCCTCACAGCAAAGAGCAATACTCTGATTCTGTGACTCTTCTGTAACGTGTTTCACATGCTAAGGTAGTAGGCATTGTGAGTTCAGCTGCATCTCCTGTTCGTCCCAATATTTATTCATTTAACAGGTGAAAGCTCTGTTATAACTTGCAGTTTACAAACAGGTCTGTGTTTCAAGTATATTTTTGTTTGGGTCTGGGTGGGTTGGAACAGGCTGTTATAGTCATTACACAATGCAAGACTTAATAGATTTGTGTGTATATCTGAAATCACATGTTCACTGTAAAAAAAGGCCTCCTAAATTTTCTGAATTGTTGCAATTTCCAACTTACCCTTTAGGATTTTTAATTCACAATGGAGATGGAAAGAGAAGGAGAGAGAGATATTTTTGCATCTCAGTATGAAAATAGGCATTCTGTACCTATTATGAGAACAGTCTGCTCTGATCAAGCTCAAAACTGTAATACATAAGCATATCTCACTGACAGGGCAAAGATTTGTGTGATCTACAGCAAACTTCAGGGAGCATCTGAAGAATACTGAAAACAAACATCTAAACAGGAGAACATTGAGCATTTAGTGTATACACCTTCTCTTGGTGCCACTTGCCTGTCAGCTTCAGATGAAAGCCTCTATATGCCAGCTACCACAATGGCTCTGGGCTTCTATCCACACACATTTTAAAAATCAAGAAATCAGACAAGGAATAGTGCAAACTTTGTTCCATAGCCACCCTAGATAAGGTATCACGATTTCTATTTTTTGTCTTGAACAATATTAGAATGTGCAGAAACCTAAACCAAAAATAACCAGTTTCTGCTTTAAACATTTTTGTCTGGTTGCATTTGGTCCAAGGTCTGGGCAAGGGCTGTATTCAGCTCCTCCTTTATCCAAATCATTAGTCTAACTCCTTAACAGCTAATCCCTTCTTACCACAGCCAGAGAAAAGTGCTGAAATGTCAGATTATTCTCTTCATCTAGAAGCACATTGGGACAATTGTCAACCTTCCTCCACAACTGACTTATTTATCCAGGGTAAAGCATACCTCCAACCCTCAGTTTTAATGACCATCATCTTCTCCCCACTCCCAGGCTATACTTTCAAAAGACTTTCTTAAAGCAGCAATGTTCATTCTAAACAGCCTTCCCCCACACTGTCCTCAGCCAGTAGCGCCAGTACATTTCTGTTGACATGGCAACATGCTGAACTGATGCAGATTAAAAATAATCAGCCAAAATAACTAAACAAAAAGAATGAGAGGGGCAGCACAAAAAGAGGTGTGTATGGTGGACACAAGGAAAGATGCTAAAGCAAGCACTGCCATGGAAGGAAACACTGATAAAACAAAACCTTTAGTTTACTCTGAACTCGTTTTTAGCTTGGACCATTCAGCATATCAGAGACTGGGTGGAAAACTAGATTACATTATTTACTGTAGACACCCAGCTAATGAAGAATCTTCTCAATAACTGCCTAAGCAGCTCATTTTCAATTAATTGAGAGAGCCAGGTTTGTCTATCTTAAAGTGCTCCCCTTCCTCTTTTAATGTCTCATATACCCATGAAGTGTGATGCTAACTGTAATCAGGAAGTCCAAATACCCCTCCCCAAGTGGCTTGAGTCATCAACTGGCAGCTGTCTCAGTACTGTGATCACCCTGTGATGTTGACCTTCATGATCTCTTCAGTTGCTTTTATTCTCCTCCAGTGGGTATTCCTTTAAGTAATATACCTGTTATTTAAGTTAGGTGATTTACGTAGATGTCTGTTCCCTAGGGCAACTAATTAGCCAAGGTTATGGATATATAAGAGATACACACCTCTAAAAGGCAATCAACTGAAACTCTCCATGCCCTAGAAACAATTACATACGCAGGATAATTATTGTTCCAGATCATGAGCTGCTTCACTATCTAATAAGTTTCCATAACTTTGTAATGCAAACCTGTGACATTAACTTTTTCATAAAACATGTTGACTTAAAGGAGCATTATTGCAGAAGATATCCTCAGGTGCTTGAATTCACCCCTGAAGTACAAGCTTTTTTCACTCAAATGCTTCAGTTGTCTGCCCACAGTAAGAAAAACAAACAAAAACTAAAGAAAAAGATGAAGCTATGTGGTCTTCAGGCATGAAAAGATGCTAAAATACTGTACACAGACTCAAAACCTGGTAAATTGCATTACACTGTACTTCAGTAGTTTTTTTCTCCAGTAAAACCAACAAAAGCATCTAATATATTTAATAAATCTACAGGCATCAGGCCAGATACACAGATATCTGTACCTTCATCTGTGAAGTATGCGTACATAGTTTAGGCATCTAAATCGTTAAGGCATTAGGCACCTTAATCAGGCATGCCAGATTGCGAAGGTGTATTGTAGACACACATTCAAGTGACCTTGGCATGTTCCCACACATCAAAGGCTTGCATACCTATGCGAAAAGCTTGTTTAGACATCTGTGTGTCTCAAGTTCAAGGCCTTTTGGATTGAGGGAAATAACACCATTTAACTCAGATTCCAATGAAACTATGCTTCCTATTACTAACCTCCATAAACCACTAGCCTCCAACTTCAAAATATATTCTGCAATTGAAGTAGGCTAGATACATTAAAAATAATAAATTGGCAAAATTTTACTGTGAATTGAACCTGAAATAAAGATCCTGAATTTCCTATTACATCAGTGGGAGCTTGAAGAATTATCCTTGTATTATATTGCAGTATCTGGCTTGTATAATAACCCAGCTCCCCATGAGATTGCATCATGGAATCACTAGATGTTTCAGAAGCATCTTAATACAATTGTTACCAACACTTAAAATTTGCACCAAGTAGCAGACAGCACACCTCATCAGAAAGTCATCTCACTTGTAGAGAAACAAGAAACAGACCCTGTTCATAAACGCTCTCAAACCATGTGTTAGGTTCAATTTCATGAGAAACCTCAGAGTATAATTGTAAACCCCTGAAGTTAAATAAACAGATCCTGTGTTCCCCATTCAGTAGGGCTACCAGAAAAGGAAAAACTATTAGACAATTTGTACATTGCACATTGTAGTCTCCTCAACACAGTTTTCAAGCCCTAATATGTTTATGTTTCAAGTGTTAAAGTCCCAAACTAGCCCTCTCTGTTGTTAGGAGCAGCCTTTCCTTTTAACTACACAATTCAACTCTTTTAGCTAAAGCAATTGCAAGTAATGCCACTGTCAGATCGTAACAAAAAGCATAATGTCCATGTCCTGCTGTACTTATCAAAATCCCAGTTCTCTACCTCAGAGTTCATCTGCCAGTTAATAAGTTGTCAAGTGACTATTCAGGAAAAATATACCTGCCCGGTTTCACATCAGGCATTGGCAAATGGCTAGGTATTCACAATACGGTATCTGCCTAGGCAAAAAAAACCAACCCTGTAAGAATTAACTTATATAAAAATTCTCCTTTTCAGTCACCATTCATTGTGCTTGATATTTTTTTGTATGTATACAGAGTCCATGCCTCCTCCCTCATCTACTTAATTACTGACCCTTTGAACTCTAATTCAGTCTTCATGAGTCAGTCAATTAAAGACAGCACAACAGCAGCTGTAGACACCAGCCACTTTGCAACAGCATATTAACACTATTACTTAGATATTGATGTGGGTTATTAGCAAAACCTAAAAAGGTTTTTGATGTGCACCAAAAGTTTCTGCATTTGAATTCAAGCAGCCTCAGGCATAAACATGCTGTTGGATTCAGAATGCCTGTATCACTTCACTTGATGGATCTACATCCTGGACAATGCCATCCACTAGTAAAAACAATAGTTGGAAAGAGCCATTTGTTTTCAATCAGCAGGGTCACTAAGTCATACGATATTCAAAATACAGAATATTTGAGTTAGGAAAAAAAAAAACAGCCAAAAAGATTTTGAAAGAAAATAGCACAAACTAGCCAAAAGGCTAAATATTTTTTAAATACCCACATTTTAACTGTTTCACTAACATGCTCTTTTCTTAAAATCATCTGTGTTATATGAAGATTAAAAGTAATGACAGGTGAAAGGGTGAAAAGTAATCAGCTAAGGACACGGTATTCAACAGCTCCTTTAGACTCTTATGGCAAAAAATAGGTTCTGAAATCTCCACTCACTTTTTGCTTAATCTCAGAAGAACACAGGTATTTCCAGTATTTCAGTTCCCTAAGTTCCTATTATCTGAGGCAACCCATGGCCATAAGCACCTTGAAGTCAGCAACAATGTGAAGCTTGAAAGATAATTAGATATTTAATGTTGATCAGCGTAATTTTGTACTCATTCTTCCTTGAACACATTATGTCACAGCTACAAGTGATTTTGGTTTTTAGATCCTTTCCTCCTATAACAGCAAGGAGCAGCCACAATAGGAAAGAGATGATGTGTGTTGTTGTTGCATCTCACAGATCAGCAGAGCACAGGCATAGCTCTATGGTGGTGAGTTTGCTGACACTTGAGGTGTTCCCTGGAGACCTCCTGGTGTCACAGACAGTGCCAC
>NW_008613456.1:42755-46764 GCF_000691845.1 Merops nubicus | reverse complement strand
CACTCAGCCTGCCTGCTGAGTGCAGGTCAGACACAGGGTGGGGTTTGCTCATCTGAGCCCAGCAAAGCCACGATTAAATGTGTGTGCATATGGGATAGGGAGGGGAGGAAGGATCGGTGCAACGATGGCAGGTGAGGCACCGTAGCCTCCACAGGGGATCCCATTACCCCACACCAAAGTGACTGCATCACTAATTTTAAAACTCCCCTCAGATTAGGGTTTTTTTTTGCCTGCATTATAGCGTTGAATGTAGAGCCTAAGAAGTAGATGAAGGCAACAGAACACAGATCACCTCCCTCCTCTACAGGCTAGGAGCAACCAGAGCCCAAGCCAGGATCTCCATCTCCAAGCAGCCGAATTGCAAATTCCTACTTGCAGAGCTTCAGGTGAAGGGAAGAGAGTGGCTCACTCCACCCTTTACAGTAGCACTCTAATCACGAAGATAGCAGACCCAACTCATGGCTAGAGGTTGCTTACAATACCATTGAACACCAGAAATGTATTGAACCTGTGAGAAACTTCCACAAATATCTATTGTGAAATATAGCATAGTGTGTAGTATGATTGCCAGAGACCTGAAGATGCTGGTGGCCAGAGACCAGAATTTTCCTCAAAAAATAATTAAGTCAAGGTCTCAACCAGCAATTCCATGAAAGCAAACAAGCCAGCCATCCCCAAAAAGAATGACCAAGGCCTTCAAAATGAAAAATGAGAAAGTTTTGACTGTGATTCTCATACTGGCCTAATGGTAGGAGTCACACATTGAAAACTTTCAGATTTCTTGCTGAACAAACACAGGCATCCCTCACCAGTACATTCCTACACCTAGAGTTACAGCTTTCTCTGCACCCTCACTACGGATCAAGAATTACAGCCTGCACCACTGTGCCAGCCCCTTGACAAATCTGAAGCTGAGTTCTGTAGGATTTGTTTATTCACACGAGTTTCAAATACCTGAATACCTCCAACATATCACTCATGAGCAAACATAACAATTCTTGCTTCAAAACAATTAGTATTTTCAGGAAATGGCTTGAAGTATGGCATATTTTCCAGTGTAAAGAATTAGCAACCACATATTGATCATCTGCTGCAAATGGGAGTATTTAGCATCATCCAAGATCCCATCACAGATAGACATAATTCTTTCTGTGAGAAACCCAACAGGCTTTTAGTGCACAAACTACCTAAACGTTAAGTATTAAATCTGAGCCGAGTATAGTATATCAGGTTTAACCTAAAAAAAAAAAAAAAAAGATTAAAAAAATATGGAAACACAGCATTGAAATAACAGCTTTACTTTTAGCCTTTTGTTTCTTTATTGATAATGTATTTGTTTTACCCATTAGAGTCCAAAAAGATGAGGTGGCTATTTGCAAAAAGAGGAGTTGTGAGTATTTCAACATGGGTTTTTTTCCCTTGCCATGACCTTGCCTTCTCCCACAACTAACCTGGGTAAAAAGAATTTCTTTACCACCCCTGGAGAAAGGCAACCAGCAGATGAGCCAGGCTCAGAGGTCTCAGCCCACCCTGGGAGTGCTTGGATGTCAATCCGCAATGAAAGGAAGGCAGCTCCAGCAGAGCCACCAGGGCCGCTGCACATGATACATGTCAAAACAGTCAGAGCTGCTGGTCCCTATCCCCATAGCTGGTGGGAAGAGACATGGTCTTAGCACAAGGAGGCTAGAGCAGGGTGACCAACACAGGAGCTCTCACCTTGACCTTAATGCCCTAGGAGGAATCTAGGTTTTATCTATAAAAGTAGCCTTTTAGATGCTTTCTTAGGCTTTTCTTCTCCTCATGGGCACCCTCACACTCATCAGTAAAAGCATACACACTAACATACTTCAGTTAATTTCGTTGTCCAAACCATTTTCTTGTCTTTTCCAGCTCTGAAAATTTTCCATTAAGGTATCAATTTCCCTTCTCAATGTTGTTCATCATTCAAAGAAAAAAAAAAAAAAACCAGCTACAAGTGTCTTGAAACCTTTGCACCCATAAACATGTAACTGTTGACTCTCTAGTTTTTTTTGCGTTTGATCTACTAAATCTTGACTGTCAAAGAAGAGTTTGTGCAAGTGAAACCAAAGCAAGTACTCAGATTAGCATGTACAAGAGTTCCAACTTCATTTGACAGTATTTCTACAGCATTTGGAGCATGGCTTAAAACTGAGAATTTTTAAATTCGGCAAAATATTTGAAAATTGCGATAAAATACATTTGCTAGTTAGCAACAGGTGATTTCTGAGACTATTAAATGCCATAAAAATTTATGAAGATTAATTTACTAGTATATTAAGTATGTATATATAGATGTAATGGCATTATTGTTTCTGCTCTGTTTCAAGCTATCTTTCAAAAATTGAGAGTTGAGCCTCAACTCTGAATTTCAAATATTATAATCAAACACATATTTCAAAACTGGCTTTAGTTGAGTGCCTAAAGTTCAGACAATAGAAATCCATGAAGTATGAATATACTGTTCCAGAGAGCAGATAAAATTTAAGCAAACGCCTTATAAGTCTACGATCACAGCAATAAATTAGAGTCCATAAATATTGGTTAAACTTTTCACATGGCACTGTTGGTCTGAAAAACAAAGACAAACCAAAAGCAATTGTTTTTGTTTCATGAGCCCTCACACAAACTCCTCCCGCTCTTTAAGCTTTCTAAAAGCTCATTTTATAAACAGTACTCTACAGCTGACCTTTTTTTTCAATATGTAGCTCAAATAAAAATTAAAAAATAAACAAACATGCCAGCTTTGTATACCAATGGCAGGAGGATGATTTCAACTATGAGTTTGTTGTCCCCTACTTCTGACAGTGCTGAAGGAGGGAAAATATTTTACTTGTTCTGTTTTCTGAGGGTAGCCCATTGTCTGTTGCCATACCCATGATTTGCCCTGCCAAAGACCTCAGTGTTATATAAAGTAAGATCTTTCACAGCCACACCTAAGTCACCCACACAACACACATATAGCTACAAATAAGCCTGCTGTCACTGCCTCACCTCTGTGTAGGAGACCGTGGAAACACAAGGAAATCACTCAGCTAAGGGCAAGCTCCTTGCACAGCAGAGCAAAGTTATTGAACTGGGTAAACTTCTTAATGGTCTTTGAAACACTGGATGAATCAGGCATGGTTTTCTGTCATTCAACAGGGTAAAGACAAACAGAAGCAAGCACCTGATCTGGAATACTCTCTACCATTAAGATCATAGACTGCAGCACACAAATTTTTCTGCTTTAAGGTATCACATTACTGAGTCAGTATACTCTACTGAGAACACTTAAAGAGGGGGATAAAAAAATAATTTGTGTTCAGGTTACCATTTTTTCACTACATTAATGTGGATATATGATGTTTCTGCAAAATTAATGCATAAGTATAAGGTATATTTTTGTTTTTTTGAAATGGAGGAGTGAGCATTGTAGAAGGTTATCAAGAGCCCTCACAACCCCTTGGATTTTTCCAGATTTCCAGACTGCTCTAGATCAGGGAGTTACCACCTTCAGGACAAAAAAAAAAAAAGCACCAAGACAACCCTCTCAGCAGTGCCTGAAGATATGGGGAAAGAAATTGCAATATCACAGAGATGCCAGCAATCTCTTGTTGCAAGTTCCCCTTGCTGCCTGAGAGGTGCATACAGAAGCAACCATGTAAAGGTCAGGGACAACATCAAGGTTCAGCTGCACAGATCCCATCAAAACCTGCCTGCCAGATAAACAAGTCTCCTGGCCTTCAAGGCCCCCTAGCCAGAGAAACAAGCAGCTACCAGGATGACATTCAGATAACCCGCATGTAACACCATCCCCTCTCCAAAGCAAACTGCAGGCTGTTATATGCCATCCCCCACAGACTTGGTTGTTGAGGACTCCTGTCAGTGAACATCTGACTCTGGAGCAGGTCAGTAGGGTGACAGTGGTCACCTAAGGACTAAACAAAACAATATGCAAATACCTATGAAGACCTAGTCCTTTGGTACCTTGATTTTACCATCTGGAAAA
>NW_008613456.1:30461-42724 GCF_000691845.1 Merops nubicus | reverse complement strand
GCTTTCCAGTAGCAGGAACAGTATGACAAATTAAATTCCTTAGCATTTGCAAGCTGCCTGCTATTTTCTGATACAGCATCCTACAAGCACAGACTACCATACTGTGTTACTTTCAAATTAATTGTGTTTATAATACATATATTTTAGAGGAAAATGTGAGGGAGGGCTTTTAATCTTTTTAAAGGAATCTTTATGCTTGCAGAAGAAGAGTCACCAGACTGGCAGTCAAGCTATATATGTGGACAAATCGAAGATAGGTTCTTTTTATATAGTCTGACCCAGTAGGTGTGAGAGTCAGTGGTTTTCTTTCTTCTCCTTCAATCAGTAGAGTAAATCTTGGTGTGAATTTATAAAAGCACAACAGACTGAGCAGACAGATGTCAACAGCCAGTTAGAAGTGAAAAAAGCATCAGTGTGGGAGCTTTTCACAAGTGAATGCACTTACTTTCTGGATCATTTGCTAGTTCTCAAGATGGTAACTTCATCTTTCATTTCTCAAAAATAATGAAGCGTTATTTGCTCTGCTGTCAGCACGGCAAACTTAAAGCCACTCGTAACCTCTCACTGGGTGTCTAGAGGGTAATGACTTGAGCACCTGTTCTTTCTCCCATATTACCTGCTCATCCCATTCCCACAGTTCCCTTTGGTTTTTCTCTTCTTCACGGTGTCCCTTCTTCTGGACATCACTTCCTAGTGCTTTGTAAACACCACCTGATTGTAAATCCTTCCAGTATTTTCAGCTGATATTCCACTACTCCCCACACTAACACTGAACTGAATCCACTCTCCAATTGACTATGCTGGATATTTAACTATTGAACTTCATGTAGAACTGTGGTTAGGCTATCCCAAGTCATGCAGGAAAACCTCCAAATTCAGAAGACATGTAGTTCTGATATTACAAAAAAAAAAGCAAACTAAAATACAACTCCTGTCCCAAAAACTCCAAATTGCATCTGTCATGGTGAATTTTAAGAGCTTTAAAATATGGACAGGAATATTACACACTGTTACAAGAATAGCTGCACCATTTACATTCATTGCACATCAGAAGTCAGTGTACCCATTTAAAAGGATGAAAGCTGCCCTAAATATCTTTCTATCATTTTTCTCTTATTCTGCACAGAAAATTTCTGTTTTCTTATCAGTCAAAGGAAAAAGATTAGTGAAACATTTTCCATGTTGTTGAAAAGTTAGCCTAGGCAGTACAAGAAGTATGCAAAGTAAAGAGAATAAATAGTGGGCTAAATTCCTCCTTGATGGGGCAGAACAGGAGGGGAAAGGGAAAGGTATGACAGGACCAGCTGTTGGTCCAAGGCAGGATGGAAACATCCTCCCTTATATACAGAAACCTGAGAAAATTAAAATAGATGAGTTCTGGGAAGGTTGAGGATAAAAGAAGACACATGAGCTCCCTTGGTGAGTCTGATGTAGGAGCCCACAGACAAGCCTTAGCCAGCCCTGCATAACCCATGAATGGTTCAGTCCATGCCAGCTTCCCAAGCTCTCCTGCAAAAGAAAAAAAGCCACTCAATTTGGGCAGCCAGTTTTATAGATACCTGCCACTCTTAAGTACTTCCCAGTATAGAAATATTCTACTGATTTTAATGAATCTTCACCGGGAACTTTAAGACCACTGTAAATGCCCTTTAAGCTCTAAGGTCAACTGTTCATGGCAACTGAAGAATTACACAGGACTATGCAAACACTCTCACTAGCTCTTCAGTCTTGACACCTGAGTGGTAAGTTTTTTCATTAATGTTTTACACACTTATATAAAAAAATTCTAAAGTTTTTAAGCCTTTTTCAGATTTAGGTCAGATTCAGCACAGCTCCAAGATCACCATCAGAGGTTAAATAATACAAACTCTTAGACAGCCAATAAATACATATGCAGTATTCACTCAGTATAGTTTAATAAAGCAATCCAGAGAGATGAAAAACCTTCATGAGCCCTCTACTTATGCTATTCCAAAGTTGTTTTTTTTCCCATAGTAACTCTGAATAACTTATATAACAGTAGATGCATGGGGTAGGAAGAAAAGCATTTAGAAAGGTCATAGAAATCTGTAACTATGGCTCTGATGTTATTAATTCATTCACACAGATCTGCAGGGGGCTCAGTTGCCCCTCTTCTTCCAGAAATCACAGCAGGGACATAGCTGCCTCTGTGGCAGCCACAGAAACACCCCAGAGACATCACTCATACCCTCCTCCGCACACAAAGCCCAATATTTATCCTTCAGGCAGGTCAGAAAAAGTTTCTCAGAGTGTCATCTTCTACCCTCCCCAGATCAAATAATCATTTCATGAGAATTACAGTGCAACCATGTTCTTTTCAGAAAGATGTATATATATATATTGGATTGGCACAAATAGTAAATAGCATGGATTTGTTTTGTTCTTAAAGATATTTATGAACACTCTAAAATACCTCCAGAGTAATGAAATTCTCTTGGATGTGGGTTTGTGGAGATTTCTTGCAAACTTAGAGGAATTAAGCAAGGTGAGTAAAAAGAAATAAAAGGCTTACAGATATCAGAAACCAACTGGCCCAATAAAAGGAGAAGAGAAATCATCCAAAAAGCTTCTATTCAGATTCAGTGCTCATGTTTGGAAATCGGGTCGAATAATTAGTCTTTCTTTCATCTATGTTTGGTGAATCAGTGGGGGTCAAATTTCACCAGTGCAAATGATGCTCATATGCCTAGAGCAAAAGACAGTCATTTGAACATGGCAGAGAGCTCATTTGGCAGTTATTTCTGAAGTAAACACAAGTTTGAGAATAATTCTCAGAAGCAGCATCCTTTCAAAAGGTTTTGGGAAGAAAAAATTCTGACTGCACAGTCCTTACAGCGAAACAGTAAGAATGTCAAAATAACTACAATAACAAGTCTCCTTTCAGAAACAAATGAGCACAAAGACTTTTCTATTATGCCACTCCAGTGGAGCAAGCTAAAACAAAATGACAACCACCCCTCTTGAGCTAGGGTTTCCCTTGGTGTGGGTGGAAGGATGTCTTCCCCACAGACTGAATGTTCTGTGTTCATGTGCTACTTACCCTCCAGCTTCCAGGAGGGAGACCATAAGGCTTGGCTGTGATGTGCTCCAGCTCTTTGCTGCTTGTGGCCTGTTGCCAAGAGACCATTTTCAGCTCCTGAAAGTTAAAGGAACCTGTAAGTCCAAAATAGATTTTACATAACTTTAGAAGCAAACCAGAATTTTTCTTAGCTTGAGAGCTCTTTTATAGGATACCCTTAACAGTGAATTCCAGAAGGGGCCTTCAGCTACATAAGTTGAATGACTGCTCACAATCACATGCCCTAAACCAGCTGCTTAAACCTCTATCATTCAGATGTTTCATGCATTATCCCCTGATCTGGTGACCTCAACCTTAATAAAATCAATGGTTAAAAAAAAAAAAAAAAAAAAAAAAAAGACAGAAACAAAAAACACGCCCCACCGTAAAATCTCTCTCAAGTGTTCTAGTGTGACACGTGACCTGCATACCAGCTTGGTTTAAACGTTGGGTGGGATCACGGTATGTAGGGTATTATGTGCTTTAGCAGGCTGGGACTCACATTCCCTCAGTACAAAAAAGCCCCAAGGGTCCATGCCGTGGCACATCAGCAGTGATGTATACAAACCTCAGAACTGGAGAAGTGTATGATAGCACCCATTTGCTTAAGGGAAGGGCTATATGATACAAGCCAAAACAAGGGGAATAGACATCCAGGAGCGTGCCAGTGTTTTCACGGGTCGTAGGAGCCCATGATGAGAGAGCGGGGTGTGTTTTGATTGAGCCCTGGCAAGAAAGCTGGACTGCTTTCTTCACTCATGGTATCTGCTGACCTGTGTGCCCACAGGGCGGAAGCAACATCCTGAATAGACGAGCAAGTAACCCCCCTGCAATTGCAGTGTTTTAGCTTCTCTGACAGGTTTTACTTAACCATAGATAAAGCAAATGTAGAACATGGTATCAAAATACTACCAGTAAGTGAGAATTTACTTCCCTCTAAGGCTGGAAAGAGCTATCAGTGATGTCTTTGCAAAGTTACAGGCCTAGAACAGGTTCTGTCTGTGGTTCTGTTAACACCACATCTGCCTGGAGCGACGAATCCAGCCAGTGCAGCAGTGGGACTCCTGGAGATAAGGCTCTACTCTTTCTGTGTTATCATTAGCAGACCAGTGTGTTCTGGACATAGTTCAGATTGAGCTGCAACACTACAGGATTAGAAAGAGAAACCTGAGGAAGCAGACTTGTATCTCAGGCAGCCCAAAACTGGGAGAACACCTCTTTGTAGCAGCCAAACTCTGCAGCTTTTACAGCCCAGGAGTACCACATCACTTGCTCCCTGACTAAGATTTCATACACTCATACCTAGGGAAAAGTTCCCCAGTGGGAAGTAGCAGGTCACCCTAAAACATAAGGTGGCCCCAAATATATCAAACATAACTGAGGATTTCCTGATGAAATATAAATAGCAGATAAATAAGAGCACTGCTTGATGTGCTAGCATGGCCACAGCACCTGAAATGGGAAGCAGCAATGCAGAGTCTCAATCTGCAAGAGCGAAGTGATTCCACCTGCAAAAAGCCTTCACACCGCCTTTGCTCTGAAAAGTTCACCTTTAATTAGTGCCTGTCTCATTACAGCCAGCTGATGATGCAGAAAACTATTTGATATCTCCCTGTCAGGGAACAAGCTGAGGCCTAAGGCAAGTTTTGCTTGTCTTCAGCAGTGGGGTGAACAAAACAAACAGTGCAAGAGGCTGCATCTGCCGGAGCTGCTGGTCACTCCTTTGCATCGACTGATGCACTAACCCCTCCTCCTTAACAACATCTGGAACAGGAGTACTGACAAAACAGAGAAAGGCTGTATCCACTCACTTAGAGAGAAGGTGGAAAAGTCCATACGTAAGTAGCTATGGTTAAAAGTCAGGTGTGCAATTAACAGTTGGCAAGTTATGTGGCCTTTTTGTGCATGTCCTTTTGAGTGTGAATTGGTCTGGTTTCCCTGCAGACATACAATGAGGATGTGCATGCCTTTGTACAATCTTGAGCCCCTCTTCTTGCACGAGCAGGAAGCAGAGCCTGGGCAGTTTGGAGAAGACTGTCATCTGAAAGGATGCTGGAAGCTGTATGCCACAGTGGCTTCAGGGCTGTAGCAATGGTTTGACAGAAATGAGCAAAGCCGAGGTCTTACATTTTCTTCACCATCTCCTCAGAAGCAGAGGTGAAGAGAACAAGCCCACACTACATTCTGTCTCCCACCGTAATGATTACTGTTATAAAGGGAGTAGTAAAGCACACATGGTCCATTTTTCAGCATTTTTGTTTTCCTTTCCACATGAAGAGATTTACAGCAGCAGAGGAGAAGGTACAGCCTCAGGGACACCGAGAGCAGAAGAAAAGGTTGCTGCCAGTGTATAAGGGGAGGTAGGCAGAGGAAAAAGCAAGCCACTGAGTCGTCTCCTGACAGTGCTTCCTCTCTGCACTCATCGGTCTCCTGATGAGACATCAGCCCCCAGTGTAGGAGGTGAGGCTGGCCTTCAGGTCTCTACATTTATTTCTGCGATAGGTAATTAAAAAATGGAGAAGGAGGCATGAGCATAACTCTTACCCACCAAGACAGCCAGCTACCTACAGTCTGCAGTGTAAAAGTGCCTGGCATTCAGCCACTTGTCTGAATGAAATACCATTCAAGACAAAAGTGAAATCCCAAGTCAAATATAATGCTGCACAACAGAAAGAAGCATGTCCTAAAGTCACCACGTCCTAAAGTCACCACTATGAACAGACTCACACAACTTTGGTGTTAAGGGGAAGTGTGCTTGTTTGGATGAAACTGAGATCACAGCTGCCTGGGTTTTTTTAGTAATCCTGTAATTGAGAATAGGAGCAGCTGAAAGAAGTGGGTTTGTTCAGTTGTAGGAAGAGAAGGCTCAGGGAAGACATTACGGTTGTCTTCAACTGCCTAATTTTATGGTTTATGGCAGATGGAGCTAAAGACATCTTGGAGCTGCACAGAGAAAGGATGAGATAGAACAAGGCAAGCTGCAGCATGGGTTATTCCCCTATTAGATATTTGGAAAAACTTGTTAATAATTTGGGTGATCAACAAATGATACAGGTGACCAGAGAGGATGCAAGGTCTCCTTTCTTGGACATAATCAAAACTCAACTGAACAACCTGCTCTAGCTCAGCCTGCTTGGAGTAGTGGGTTAGACCAGAGAACTCAGAGGTTCCTGCCCAATGATGCCATTCAATGACTGTGAACACATCGTAAGTCAAACAGAAGTTTGTCCACAGCAGTAGACAACGTTTACAACAAATAATTCGTTCCTTTGTAACCCTCACAAAAGCCTACTGCTGTACAAGAGATGCTGTGGAGAACCATCTACAAAATTTCTGACTTCACAGACAGAGAAGGGTATTTTTTTTAAAATGTCTAATACAGATTAACTTGCTCATTTGTAGTCTTCTGAATCTCCAATGGCACAGAAAAAGGTCCTTATGGTAGTTTCTTTATTCTCCATGCAGCTGGCTGATCCATGACCTCATTGGAAGTTTAAGTTTTCAGTAGTTACTGATGTTCCTTTGTGCAACATGAAAGAGACAAGAAGTTTTCAGGCCAAATCTTTCAGAACCAAACACCCAGGAAAGTATTTTAGGATCCTGCAAGATTTCCTAGAATTAATAGCTCTGACCAACACCCTTTTCTCTGAAGAGTAGCTGGCATTTCATGCTTACTTTTCATATCCAGAGATTCTCTACTGGTATACAGTAGACAGAGGACAGATGATAAAGGATAAAGCCTGCAGCAGGAAGTGGAATAGGACAGCAAGTTGGAAACAATAAAGGGAAATGAAATAAAGATTCATGGAAAAGGACAGAAGGAGCCATAAACAAGGAAAAGGTCAGGGGACCAAACTCTCCAAATGCAGTAGAGAGTTCAGGTTTCCTGCAGGAAATTGCTTTTAAAATTGCTCTTGTTTTTGTTAAATTGCTCCCTATTATTTATTATCATAAAAGCAGAGTTTTCAACATTGCTTGGCAATTGACCCAAAAGACCTTGAGGCATTCTTACAGACATTTGTTGTTATATTCCTCACATCACTATGACCTCTAACCTAGGAAGAAAAGATAAGCCAACATTATGGTTTTTTGTGTAGTTTTTAAAAAGGCTTTTGTGATGCTGTCAATTAACATTTCATCACTGCAAAAGCCTGTGAAGAGGGCAGCACACCAGTATTTAAAGGTGCCAGGAAAAGGTGACACTTCCATATTTCTTTCTCTCTGCCATTTTAAGAAGCTTCACTGTTTACCAGGTAGGATTTGCTAACTTACAGCATGCCAATGGTTGTATTAGTAGGTACTCCAGGAGATTCAGGTCACTTTTGCTGTCAGTGAAGTGATTGTTTTTTCATAATGAGGTAGCTGCTACAAGGTAAAAGTATCAGTAGCCAAAATTATTGAGAGACATACAGTTTTCTAAGTGCTGCATTTGAGAGTGCAGGCTAGGAGATTAATAGCTGTGTGCTATGCTGGAAACCATGCTTCTTTGTTAAAAGCATTTTGTAAAGTGTGGTGATTCATAGATGTGCCTCATCTTAGAAGTACTGATTCCTTAAAATGAATACACTATCAAATTAATTTTTTTTGGTTTTCTCTTCAGAAAGCACAAGACTCCTTGACGTCTACCTCTTCTTGTTCAATGATTTCCTATTAATTACTAAAACTAAACATAACAAAAAGGTAATAACCAATACAGCTATACATGGTTACAGTTATGCTTTTTTAGCTTGGTAAATATTTTGAATGTACTTTGGAAGACAAATTTAATGATAAAAATATAAGATAACTAACTGGCATGAAGTGATACTTAATGCCAGTAGCAAATCATAACACTGATTCAAACCCTGGCTTCTGTGCTCAGTACATTAGAGGAAAACTATGAGAGGCAGAATTTACATTGCAAGACCTTAATATTTGCCTGGTGTTCTTCTCATGTGCTGCATTCTTAAAGCTCAAAAATTTTCAAGAACATAAGTTTTCTAATACTCCCCTCATGACTCAACTCAGCAACCTGATAAATTTTTATTCAAGAGATACCAGAACTGTTGGAAAGAAATAATTTTTTAAAAAAAATGAAACAAAACAAACAAAAAAAAAAACCCCACACCACAACCCAACCAACCAACCCACCCAGGAAAGTGCTAAGATAGATGGATTGTTGGCTTTATTCTTAGTTCCAACGCAGCCTGTTGTATGTGTCCCCTCTTGACATCCCCTATTTTAAAATGCAGACAATGACTCTTAAGAAATTCTATTGTTCATGAAAGATGCTATAGAGAGAATTCTAGAGAAGACAAATATCTGTATTTAGCCACCAAAAAGAGGCACTGGATGACCTGAAATTCCTAAAGCTTCAGTGGAGGAGCATATATAGCTAATTAAGTTTATGAAGATGATGTAAATAAACATTAAGCAGACCTGTGCTAAATCTCAAAAAGTTTGTGTCTGACTGAAAGTCTTCTTGGGGTTTATTTTTTAAAGAAGCACCTGTTCTGCCATTGTAGGAGATAAAGAAGGCATGCAGTGAGAGATGGCAGAACACCAGCACCATCCCATAGTTCAGGGGGCAATGAAGGGAGGAGGGATTCAAGGGGTTTTGTCCCCACAGGCAAGTCTCTTTAGGGGTTGTCCCACGTACATGTGTTGGTTAACCTTCTGTAAGGTGCAACGCATCTGGAGTGCCATCAGCTGCATGTTCTGCAAATATGCAAGGAGACATGGGAAAATGCACTGCCAAGGAACGGAGAAAAAGTCCTGATATTAAAAGAAGGGGAAAGGGTGGTACGGCAGGGGAAAAGAAGATCTTTGAACATCTTAGATTGAGCGGTTTCTGCACATGGACTTGCGTTGTATTTCTACTGTGGTTTATTAGTACAAGGTGTGACCTTGCAGGAGAACTCCAGGTACCAATGAGTTTTTCTGAGGTTCCTCTGGCAAGTAAACTGAGCACCTTTGATAAAACACAATTTAGGGCTGTTTTAGTGCAAATACTTCACAAGCAGATGGCAGACAAGAAGCTAACCAACTTAATTTTCTATTCCCAGACTTACAGGGGCTCAGACACCGATTTTATCCCTGTCAGTCCTTCACTCACTCCTGAGCCATAGTCCTTCATAAGAAAGAGTGGGTTCTGCACAGTCCTAGACCAGCCCATCTCACTAGACAGACTGGTATTGAAAAACATTTCAGGTACATGCTCACATGCATTTAAACATCTTCATACACACCACCTTGATGCATGGCATACGCAGCAGTATAAGGATAAAACCCTGTTTGCCCCCAAAACACCCCCAGACGCCTGGAGTGCAAACACCAGTGCCCCAGCTCTGTTTGGCTTCACAGATTTGCTCTTACTGCAAAGCACGATGTGCCAACACAGCCATGGCACTCCATGTCCTCCTGCCTCCGACAGTGACTTTCACATACACACCAATGGCTGTCAGATATTATCCATTCACCCCAAACGAGAAATTGTTAGAGTCTTGATACCTTTGTCATGAACCGAGTATTTCCTTGCCCTAACTGCCCTAACACACTCTGCCAAACCCTGAGCCTCTTCCCCAAGCACATTTTCAATTCTGTAGTGGTTATGCAGCTATCCAGTTGTCCCCTTGCCCAACACCCACAGCACACTGCTCTCTGGGGTGTCCCCACATGTGTACAGCAGCAATTCTCACAGAGGCCGGAGAGATTTACCTCCCGCTGCTGCTCCTACTCATCTCCCCACCAGCTATCGAGAGGATGGGGATCATCCACCATATGTCAATGCTCCCTTACTCACGGACATCCAAACACGTCACCAGGGGAAACAGCCCTAGGAGCATCTGCTATTGTGTTCTTGGGCGAGGAGGGGAGGAGGACTGACCTCCGCAGAGAGTGACCAGCCATATCCTGCCAAGACAACATCCCTGGAGTCTCCAAATCGGAGCTTGGGTGAGGGAGCAGGCATGAAAAATCACGCCTCCCCTTGGTCTGAGCTGCTCATGCAGGCATTCACACCCCTCAGATCTGCCCAAATCCCAGGAGCCTCCCAGATCAAAAAGTAATAAGAGAAATATAAATCTCCATGTTTCAGGGCTGTCAACCATCCTAATCCTAAAGACCAGGAGGAAAAGCTCAGGGAGCTAGAGTCCTCTGCAGGAAAGCAACAGACATGGAAAATAAACCTAAAGCCCATAAAATTTGTGATAACTTTGAAATAGACTCAACCAAGATAATTAACATTCAGCATCAATGCCGACAGGAAATAAGGAGGCAATAAAAGGCAACTGACTAAAGATGAGAGAAGGGGATGAACACAGGGAAGAATAACTTTTTTTAAGATGTGCTCCAGGTCTCCCTACCAACCCAGCAAAAATGAGGCAAAGTGGCTGCCTTTTGCTTGCAGGGTGGAGGGAAGGGCAGTCCATGTTCCCGCTTAAACACAGGCTAGATATAAGGTCGGCAGCTCCTGGCTGCTGAAGAGGGTGTTGTGGCCACCCTCCAGACTGCACGCATAAAATTGGGCACAAAAGCCATAATAGTGATGGGAATAAGATTTTCAGATTTTTTTTTTTTTTTTCAAGACAGCATTTCCTTCATTCAGAGAGTTCTAACCAGAGTCCTTCTATCCTCATGCTCCAGCTGCAACCAGCAGAACAAAGTCACCTGCTGCAGCCCAGCCCAGGCTCTGGCCACTGGTTAAGGCCCTTCCCTTCACTCTGGTCCTCATTGCCTGACTTCTCTCCCATATATTCCTATCAGCTTTTATTACACCATTACTTACCTGTACTCTTGTAACACCTTTGAAGCTCCATCCTAACACAGGACCCCTTGGGGTGGGGTACAATAAAAATAGTGAGAAAAATTACTATAGGGAGCTTGCAGTTCAGATTGCTACCTGAAGGAAAATATCCCTTTAAGGGGGGGGGGGGAAGAGTGGAGGGAGAAAGAAAGATTAAATACTGTCATGAAAGTGTGACCGTCTCAAGAAGACTTTTACTACTTGGTGGCAGTGAAAGATTAGTTACAATGGTCTCAGAAAGGGAAGCATGAAACTTGTAGTGATTCATCACATCAATCAAAAATGAAACCCTAATTTTTGATCTAACAAGTACTTTTGCATCCATTAGTTTGCTGAGGGTTGATATCACTTTGGAAAGAAATGTAGCTCAATACAAGGGCTAGAAAAAAAAATTTATGTATTGCAATATCATAGAAATACCCTTTTGGCAGCAGGCCCATAACAAAGCAGGATAATTCTAGCCCAAAGCATGCCATGTATCAGTGGAGGCCTAAGAAGTATAATGGTGTGCTCATAACAGTGGGAAAACACCCTAAGGGCAGAACTATCTGTGAATGCCAGGAATTTGTACAAGAGATGTAACTTTGCATGTAAGCGCAATCCATCCAGGAATCCACCTCTGAAGATACTAAGCAGCAACATATCTTCTGATTAGGAAATTGCTCTCCTTTTAACATTCTGCTCTGGAGTTAATCTTTGCGATTGCTTATTACTGCTTCACTAATAATGCTTTACACTAAGTTTGCAGGAGCCAGACTTACTGGTACATCGCTGTAACAAAGACTGGTAATCTTCAAACTTCTTTTAGAAAATATTACTGAGAGCCTGATGCCAAGCACTGCCAAGAAAATTCATTTTTAGGACTGCAGAATTGTATTTCCCATTGACCACAGACAGAAGACATGAGTTCTGAAACACACCCTTTCTGCTGCTACAATTTTCCACTAACTGATTTGCCACAGTAATTTAATCAGTCTGTGCTCTACTTTCCTTTTCTATAAAACTAGAATTATAGGACATTGTATCTTTTGTGGGAGGCAATCCCACACCTTGCCCACCATTGCTTTGTTTATAGCAAGGTCAACTCCAGATAAAAAGAAAGCACCACCACATGAATCCAGTGCCCTATAACAGGTTGCTACAGCCCCCTCTGTGCCACAACCAGCCCAACCAAGCAGGCCTGCCATTTGCTACAGGATTTTAGCTACCTGGAGATGCTTTCCCCTCTTCCTACCCCCAGGCTTGCTTCATACCTGACTTAAGCCACCCCTTCACTGCAAACACTCGACGTTTGTGCTGACTTGTCTCTTGCAAGGAATCCTGCCCCATAATGCCCAAAGTCATCTGCACGACCCAGGAGATGCTGCTGTCACACCCAGAGTCCCCAGTTAATTTTTGCAG
>NW_008613456.1:23210-30430 GCF_000691845.1 Merops nubicus | reverse complement strand
GGAACCAGAGGGTTGCTGGCAACATGCGTGGTCCTACAAGACGTTGCTCTGCCACCACCCAACCAGGGGCACCTGGGGCAGCAGCACCAGCTCATGCACATGCCCCAGGGAGAACTCAAACCCACCATTGGCCCAAGTGCAGCCACTTCCCTATGTAGCAGCCATTGTATGGACCTCTTTGAAACAGAATAAAAACAGGACCTTCCTCTCTAACTTTTGAAATTTGTTTTTCTCTAACTTCAGTTATGATTTAGTCCTCTTCGAATGGAAACTTCTCTTTATGATCCTCAGCTAGACTCAAAAGCACCCCAGCTGCACAATGATAAAGTAATTAAAACAAATGCTAGCAGAATTAACTTTTTGAAATTACAAAGCTTCCCACACAACAAACTAACCCTATCAGGGTGCATTGCCCTATTAGGAATCAGAAAAGATGAGTACATATTTAATTATTTAATCATAATCAGACATTGTGGTACAAAATTGGACTGACAGCATGAGGAAATTTATATCACTTCTTCCTATTTTTCCACAGTCTGCAGCCTGCAAAATACTTTCCTAATGCAGCATGAAAATAGGTATTGTCAGTACATAGCAGTCTTCTTGCTACAAGCTCAGACAGAGACTGCCAAGGTAAGCAGTACAATATTTTTTTCCTTCTCTAATTACACAACTACAGTTTCCCTATTTTTTTTCCTACAGGAGGATCTCAGCCTAAAAGTGGCCATGCTGTGATAAGAATCTATTACAGTTGTGACACTGGGCCAAAACAAAGTAACATGCCAGTGCTCTGGCTCATACACTTGTTACAGGATTTTTGCTGTTAAATATGTACAAATTTTGTATCAGGGATGATAGCAGGTTGTATTCCTGTTAGAAAACATTATCATTTCTGACAAAAAAAAAAAAAAAAAGCCATTTCTTGTGTCACAGAAATGAAGATGGTCAGCCCCTCCAGAGAAGTTAACACCAAAACAACACCTTCCCATCCAACTCATATACTGTAGTACTCAGATCAGAAAACTGTATCATGCACATCTATGGACACCACAGAACTTCCAGTTTCAGACTCAGATGGTATGATCAATTCCACTGTTATGTAAATTTACCCCTCATTTTCACACATCACATTTCTAGTAACAGCGCTGTACGTAACATCTGAAAGTGCGATAGGCACTTCACAGAAGCATTTTTTTTTTTTCTCCTGTAAGTAGCATTTTGTTCTCTAATGCCTAATACACAGAAATTCACCTACCACTAATACTAATTCTTAAGAGTAAATCACAGTAGATAGACTTCCATAGGGAAAACCAATGAGTGCATTCTTTCAACTTCCAAATCACTGTTTAGTACTTGGAATAGGTAACTACTATAGGTATCTACTCAAGAAGTCATTACCCTCTCCTGTGATTGAAATATTACCTTTCCCTTCCAAACCTGTCTTCAAACCAGGTGGCTACCATCTTTTCAGTATCTCCCAAGTCCAGTTTATCAGAGGAAAAACCCTTCAGTGAAAGGTTCTTTTCAAATGGATGTGGTGTTATTTTGTTGACTTTGGGTGCTTTCAGCCCCAGGAAAGGCAGACTTTTCCAGCACAGGTTGAATTAATTACCTTATTTCAGCTCAAAAGAAGCCTAATCTCAGCATGACCAATATATTTTTTTAAAAAAACTTTCCTAGCCAAGATGAGCTCATGAATTTAGCTGATGTGATTCGGCAAGGCAGCAAGGAAGATGATCTGGATAAGACTGATACTGGTGAGGACCATCAGACCAGGGCCTCGAGCTAGCTGAGCTGTATCAAAAGGGAGACAGAAAACCAAACGAAGCCACGTGCCATAGTCCCACGGACTTGTCCCAAGCAGAGGGCTGTTATGTTGCGTGCTGCCTCTGAGATCTCCCGAGGTTTGTGAAGTGCCCACCTCAGCTCCCTTGCTGACCTGCCTCTCGCTGCCGTGCTGTGCTCTACAGACTGCGTGGGGAGCACGTGCAGTGCATTGGAACACAGGCGCAGTGAACCCCTCGCCACCCTCCCACCTCTCTCTCAGAGACCAAATGCTCAGCAGACACGTGAAAGTACAGACCTATAACACACTGCTGTTTTTCATCCCATCCCTGTCCTGCCCTCTGTTCTCTTCCCTCACTTTCCTCTCTGAGCCTTGAAAAGCTCAACAGCTGAAACCCCTACCCAACCACCACCACCATACTGCAAATCTCACCCTCCTCCACTGATGGTTCCAGAGAGGCCAAAGCAAGCCTGGCATGCCAAAGCAACACTCTGTGCTCTGCACATCTCATGTCCTCTGCTATGACTCCTCTGAGCTGTAGATCCAATTTACCACTCCAGCTTTCTGGCTAAAGTAACATTTTTAACTCATTTGGGGTGTAAACAAGAAACAACCAGATGAGTCAATAACAGATTTTATGAATCCTAGCATAGCATGAAGTAGAACAGGCTGCCCTGCTCATGTGTTTCTACTCTGCACCAAAGCTCAGTATGTCTACTCTACATTACAGCAGGGAGCACAGCTCTTTCTAGGCAAAATAAAACCCCTGGGGTGGGAGAAGCACAGCTAGACCTTAATTTTGTACTGCTGCCAACTAATTTGTAAAGTCCAATCACAGCAACTCAGAGACAACGCAACTTCTGCAACCCAGATCATCTGGACCAGCACAGAAACAAGGAAGTTATGCATTTTAAATCCATCTCTCCAGCCATCACCACCTGCCCTCAGAGCTGGAGGACAGCAGATATGGAGCTGAATGCTGTCATTGTGATGCTAAAAGACGAAATTCATGTAGCTGCACATGACAGATCTCAGAGGGGGCCAGAACTTGTGATGCTGACAGCAGTGGGACTGTCTTAATCAGAGGAAAAGGGAGCCCAAAATCCAGGGACAGCATTAAACCAACAAATATTACACAAAAAATGGGTAAAATAGCCTGCAACAAGTTTTGCCATTGTAAGAAAACACTGCATTAAAATCCCACCTTCCAACCAAAAAGGAAACCTTCACAGGAAATCCCTGGCCCCTGACACAGACTCTAGCAGCCTGTAGTGGCCTGAGCAACCTGGGAAAGTCTTGGTTCTGTGATAATTCACATTCACTTCTGGAATTAGAAGGATGAGCCTGAAGAAGCACTAAATAAAACTAAAGGCTTTGGTGGGTGCATATATCTGGACTACTGAGACTACTTTATATTGCCTTTGTTTACAAATTATTTTTTCTTGTTACAGAAAACATGGATGTCACAGATAGAAATGGCCATCTCCAGTTACACCACACAACATGAAACCAAGAAAAGCACTGCTTCCTGCTTCCCAGCTGAATCCTCTGAAATTTAATAGTGTCAGCACAGCACTGACACAGCCAGTGGAAAACTACTGTGGTGATAAAACAGTTATTTCTTCCAGCATATCCTCAGATTCTGAAGCTAACAGATTTCTGACTTGACTAGACAGATAGTCTGGAGTTTTGATCACAGGATGTAGGAATAAACTGGGAGAAGGAAAATGAGCCATATAATAAATGTATCGCTCTTAGATGCTCCTTTGCTTCAGCTAGGAGGAGGCTCCTCCCACCCAGGGAAGCTTTAATACAGCTTGTCATTTCCCAGAAAGCGGGATGGGAAAAAAAACTATGTTGTCGAGGAGAGCTTATTCACCAGAAAAGTCTAGAAGGCTTAGTCCAAGATCAAACTGATTTGATCAAACAAGATCAAGTGAAAATTGTGTATCCATAGCTCCTGATACTCATGATTCTCTACCTACTAAACTATAATATCACAAGATGGTTTTGGACTAACATTGAGCTTGTGGAGACAGATCAGTAAAAGTATATATAGTGTTGACTCTCCACTAATGTTTAAACTGAGATTATTTCAAAGAGGTCATAATTACTTATAACATTCAGTTAAACTAGAGAGGCTACAGGATATATAAAAAGAACAGAAGTGCAATGATACCCTGCTTTATGGGGATTTTTGCTCTTACCTGAGGTTTTTCCACCATTTTATTAACAACGGATCTGTTATTCTGCAGCTTACACCCATTAAAGCCTTTAGAGTTCAAGTTGCTTCACAAACTTGAGTGTTCCTTTCATAGTAAACCATTCCAAACCTCACTGCTGTCCCAGCTCTGTGGTTCACATAGCAGAGTGTGCCCCTGTTAATCCTTTACTTTTCTGTCTTTTTGAGCTACTAGAAGAGACCCACAGAACAGCCTGAAACTTCTTGCTACAATGTTCATGCAGATTACCATCACAGCGGGAGGGTGCTTTCACTAGGCCAAGCTCTGGCGAACGCCCTGAGATTAGCCATATTCAAGAGAGAAAGGGAGACTTCCCTAAAGCCACTCTAAGTGATTCTGATCATCTAGTCTCTTTCAGTAGAAAAGTTAGCCCTTAAAATATCCCATGTCAGAAATTACATCAGGTGGAACTGGACAGAGAAGCCACACACATGAGGACTCTGCTTATGAGCATAGGAGTGCCATTCCAGTTGTTCATATTATTCATGAGGAAGTCATCACTCACTTCACATTCACCTGTACTCCACAGTCAAACAAGTCATGTGTTCCAGAGCTGCCCCTAAACCTGCTCCTCCCCAGCTCCACCCACAAGGATGTGGTGGTACATTTTATCTACTTGAGCTCCTTCAATGTACATGAAAGCTACAGTCTGGAGGCTGTATATCTGTATGCACACTTACCTGGTTCAGCACACTCAATTCTTCCTGCTTTTCCCCTCGTGCCTGTGATGGGCAAGTCTTTGTCACATCTTCCCAGGAAAAAAAAAGAACAAACAAACATCCACTCAGGCTTTATGCCAAGTGGTGAATGTGTAAAGCAGGCGAGCAAAACGGCAGAGACAGCAGATCTGCTCTAGGACACCACACAAGCTGCAACCACTTGGCCACAGCTTGGCTTACACAGCTGTACTCAATCTGCCCAAGCTCAGCTGCACGCCACACCACAACCTCCCCCTGCCACCCCTGAGGCTTCACCAGAGCCTCATGGGATCTTCAAGCCAGTGCTGAAAGGACAGAAAGTAATTTCAAGCCCAAAAAAGGCACACCTGGCAGACTAAGCTCTGCACTCTGCACTAGCAGAATCAAGGCACTGTTTTGCATCTCTGTATTTTTGCCAAAATGACCTTAAGCCAGATTTGCTGAGTTTACCAGACAACTAAGTAGTCCCAGAGACTGGATGTTTCCTGGAGGCCAGTACCTCTCCAAGGAGGATACCCCAGGGAGGGAAGTATTCACACACAGGCTGTCCTTAGTGAGATGTAAGCTCAACAGGCTCTTCTGTGGTCTGGAGAGAAAGATGCCTCAAAAAGCAGTCAAGGCAGAAATTAACTTCCTGACTTGAGTCTTTCAGAGGAGACATCTCTCCATCTTTCTCCACTATCTGCACAGAACCCCCAGGAAGGCCTGCTTCAATAGCTAAACACTTCCGTAATGCTCTCACAATTCAACAGTGGCTTTGTCATGGGAGTGATCCCACACACACACGTTCATCACCTGGCTTGTCTCTGAACACAGCTCCACTTTCCTATTCCCTGCTGCCTCCAAGTCTTCCAGTTATGCCAGTTATCCAACTGCACTCAGTGCCATGTCTGAACACAGACAGTGACAGGACTTTAACTGAACACAGGATACCCAGCAGACTTGTGCACTTATTGGGAATGGAAAAACTATTCTGAATTTAACCTGTGAAAAAACAGATTTGAAAAAGAGACATTACCACTGCCTCCTCAGGAATGTGAAAGCTTTTGTTGCAACTCCTCACAAGTCTAAGAAACTGGCGCATTTAGTTTGTTCTTAGATGTGTGGCTTCCCAACAGCTCATTTGTAAAATGATATATTCCCCACATATCCCCCAGTAGCTTTGCTGTCTGAAACGGGGCAAGGTAGTTTTGAATTACAGAACTGCTCTATTAGAAAGGTCTAACTTTTTTTATTATTGTTATTATTCATTTCTTTAACAGGTTAGAAAACAAAAATTACATTTCAATAACATTTCATCATAATTTATACAGAACAGGCTGATGCATGGCGTCGTCATCTCATCCCACTCCACAGCCACCTTCCAAATTGTGGAGTTTAGGAATTATAGTGCACGCTGGACTAAAGTCTTTCACAATGTAAGGCACAACTACATGATCGCAAGTAGTAAACACAAACACTGAAAACAGAGCTTAAGAGAACTGAACTTCAATTAAAAAGAAATAAAACCAAAGCACATTCATGCAAAAAAAAAAATAAAAATCTATCTACATCTACCAAGATGGTATGATCCAGTTTAAAAGAAGTGCAACACTCTGTAGGTAAAATTGCAACATAAGGCTAGTTTGATACATCACCTCTAAATACGGGGTAAGAACTCAAAACGTTCTCCATTTGTATTTTATACAATTATACAGAAATCAAGTTGTATGCGCAATATTCACATCTGCAATAATAAACTCATCATTAAAATTCCAAAAAAGAAGCAAACAAGACAATGTAATTTGTGGCACGCATCCATTACAGAATACCATTAACCAAATTCACATCTCGAGTACTGAAGAAAAAAAAAGACGACTAAATTAATTTGGTAATTTGGTGAACGAGGTTATCTATAGCCAAATGACAAAGCTGCATATAAAATTGTTTTCCCCAGCAGACTGTCATTATGAAAACTTGTGGTTATGATTTATTTCCTGTCCAGCAGCTGGAGTTTGCAAGGTTGAAACTACAGAAGTTAAAAGAATACAACAGAGTTTACAGTAACTTGAAACTATTGGATACTTTCCAACGCACATTCAAAAAAGACTTAACTTTTTTCCTTTTTGGTGAAAAACTTTTGTAATTTTGGCATTCACTACAACTTTTACATAACATGACAGTGAGCAAACCTTATTAAACTTACCTAATGTTTGAATTTCACGCTGAGAGGTAGTTTAAATAAAATCTTATATAACAGCATCAAACAGTGGGGGGTTATAAGTTTGTGTGTGTGTGTGTGTGATTTTTATTTTTTTTTTTTAACTCTTTTCTTACAAAAGTGACAAATCCTATACAAGCAGCATTTTGGACACATTACTAGAAAAAGTTCTGGTATTTGCTAACCCAGTAAGACATTCTTTCAAACACCCTTTTTGTGCCAGAATTGAGTGTTAGTGTGCCACAAAGCCAACAGCAGGAGCCTGGACCTGCCAGCACTGGCCTGTCAACATG
>NW_008613456.1:0-23179 GCF_000691845.1 Merops nubicus | reverse complement strand
ATGCTGAACTCTCTTTCCTGGCCTTCTTTGAAATTGTTTCTAGTTTTGGTCATGAGGGGGTGGAAAAATTGGGACCCACTCCTACCAGTTTTCTTCTTTCATAGTAATGTTGAACCAAAAGGGTTAGCAGGGCTTCAGTAATCTTCAAATGAACAGATATTCCTCTATCTGCTGCACGCTGAGTGCATAGTATTTGGTGAGCTACAGGCAAAAGGTGGACTCTATTACATTAACTAGTACCTATCTTGTTTATTATTGTCATCTTAAGTGGCATCTAATATTCTCTCTAAAGATGTAAACCTCTTTATTCAGTGTCTCCTAAAAAAATAAAAATCAAAAAAATACCTGCAAAAATGAGTTTCAGTGGTGGGACTTTACTATCCAATTATTGCTGGTTTTGAAAAGTATGCCATTTAGTGGTTTTGGAAAGACTGTGGTTGGACAATAATTTTAAACTTATCTTAGACTGAATGCTGAAGTCAAGACTTCAAAATTTAGGAACTGGACAACTGGCAAGACCCTTGAAAATACATAAAATTCACGTTTTCTCACTCTATATTAAAAAGAAGCTCTACAAAGACAACATATGCGTGTCTACATGGTTTTTGTTGTTACGTGCGCTCTCAGATGATGATCACATTATTGGTACAAAGGACTTATGAGTGCAATTCTCCTTACGTAGCAAGGGGCCAAATATAATGCAGTGAAAACTCCAGCTAAAGATAAACCTTCTGTCCACTGATTACAGCTAACACATGCAACGCAAATTGTGCAATTCCACTTACTGTCGATTATATTCAGTTAGACAGCAAAAAGTGCATAGTGCAAATGACAGCATTGTTTCCTAGTCCTCCAAAACCAACAGAGTGCGAAGGGTGGTACTTAGAGGAGTAATTTATCAGTTTCAGTGCTTCTTGGCATAGTTCATATTCTGTTTGAACTTAAGCTCCAGCAGTTTTCTGTCTGCCACTGAGTACTGGTTATAAATCTTTTAAGTTTTGCAACAAGCAGTTGTTCTCACTTTACATTTAACTGACATTTAATAATCCAGAAAAGTACGTGAGTTTCTCTTCTTTAAGAATGTCACTTCTCTTACATCTAGCATGAGAGACTCAATTGTTCTTGCTAATGCAAGACAAACAAAGCAAGGTTACTTCACGCTTCTGCTCCCAAATCCCTTCTTGTTTTCCTAAGAAAGCTTTTCTAGCGAGGATTCACAAATAATCCTAATCACCCCCGAACCAATAAAAATAGTTACTCATTGCTCTTGTGTACCTAGCACTCCACACTCCATGGCAACTTAGTTACTTGAAACCTTCTAAAAACAGAGGGAAAAACCCACACTGTACCCTAGAGCCTTGGAATCTTGCGCCAGAGAGTGAAGCCAGATGAAAAATGAGATCCTTCTAAACCTCTTTCCTCTGTTGGAAGCTGCAGCAGAAAATTCCTTTTGCCTCTTCATCTCCAGACAGCAACTTTTCCTGCTGTGATTCATTAATTTTAACCTCTTTGTTCAACCTCCACAGAAAGGGGAAGATGACTGAAGGGAAGGAATGCATGGGGAGAAGAAATAACAGTGAAGCACAGCCAGCTAAGATCACAAGACTGCCACTGACCTATGCAATGCTACCTGCCTCCAGAGGGGTTGCAGTGTGGAAGTATGAAGTATGTGTTGCTGACATGAGGCTGGAGTAGAACAGTAGGACTTGGCATTTTGGAGGTGACAACACAAGGGATTGTTGCTCTTTGGGAAGAGAGGTGAAGTCTCCAGGAAGTTAAAGAACCTCTCTCCACCCTTAACAATACTGTCCTTTTCAGTTTTCCAATTGCCTCTGCAGGTTGTCTCAGCCCAGGTAGCAGCTGGTCTTTCATACTCTGCTGCTTCAGTGATTATGAATGTGGATGGAGTGTCCTGCAGAGGGGACAGTTTCAGGAATAAATGCCACACTTCACTGTCCAATTCCTGATGCCATGGTAATGGCTAGTAATCAAAGGTAGCTTGAGGTTCCTACACACCTACCAGTTCAAGTGTTCCTTGTACCATTATTTCCACTTCTTCCTCTACAATAGCCTCTCCTCATTAAATCAGAGCAATCTGGTTCTTGCTGGAGGCTGTTAAAACACATCACTGTGCCTCCTCTAATTCCAAAGCTCTAGCCTCTTCTGCCATTTTATTAGTTTTCCACTCTGTTCCTGTGTTTGCAGCCTGAAAAAACAGTGCATTAAACTATTTCATGTCTGGAATCCTCATGAATTCACTCAACCTGGTGAAAGTTAACAGGCCTTTCACTAGGTTTTCCTATTATTTATATTTTCATTCGATGCAAGAAAACCCCCACATTCCTACTGACAACATACCCATCAAAACAGTCTTCAAGCAGATTTATAAATACAAAGCTTTTCACCTTCCTTTTTCCCTTATTATGTATCTCATGTCATTTTACTGAGATTGAGCACAACTTCCAACCTAGCAGTGAGGCCAAGAGTATTCTAGAGTTTATTATACTGCCAACTCATCAACAAACAAATACCAGCACTAAGAATCATAAGCACGAAAGAAAGAGCTTAAGATTTAGCAAGGGAGTCATAAATTTACTGCAGTGAAAAACTCTAGAAATCCTGACCTATTGCTGCAAACTCAAAGCTCAAGCATGAAAGCTTCTATTCCACCACTGTTCCTCCAGATTTTAACAATCCCTGTTTCTACAAATGTGTATCTGAAAAGCATCTTCACCCCCTCAAAATGTTGGTCACAAACTGGTCAGCAAAAAGCAACCTTCAGAAATCGAGCTGGTTTTGCCCCCAGAGCTGAGGAGCTCAAGACCAAGGCCTGATCTGAGTCAACCAACAATAGTGCCTCAGCAGCCAACTGAGTGAGATGACTCCATCTGTCTTTACACAAAGGCATCCCAAAAGACTAAATTAAGAACAATACTACCACAGCTTCTACCACTTCCTTTACTGCAAATCTGCCTCCTCAGATTTCACATATTCCCATTCAGAAGCAAAATGCCTGAACAGAAGCACATCTTTTGACCAGCTCCCTCTTCAACCAGCTCTTTCTTCCCAGCTCCTTCTGAAAGATTTCCATCTTCCTCTGCCTCATGCATTATGTCCGTGTGCATGTGCGGTCACAGGAAGCTTCTCTCTTGCCTCTCAAAAGCCCTTCTGCTCCATGTGCCTGTCCTTCACCCCGAGAGCAGCTCCACGTGCTACGCAATCAGGCAGACTGCATCTTGGCTGGAGCATGACTGTCACATCTCACCTTTCCCACATTTCTGAAATCACATGAAAACAAACCTTTTGAATTCTCCCAATAAATAAATAAGTAGAAAAAAAACAAATTCCCGGAGACAGAGATTCTGTTCATATCTTTTTCTGTTCAGAAGATTCTTAGCCGAGCAGTTACACTGACAAGGAAAAATAGAAGTCCAGAGGCTCTGCTCATATGCTTCTTTGATGAGCACGCAATTGCTTCTTTGGAGCAAGCAATTCTCAAGTTTGAACCAGAAAAACAGGTCAGTATTTCTCATAAATCACAGTTGTATCCCAAAACCTTTTACAGCAAGGAGAACTGGTTACATAACTCATTTGGGTTTCTGGAAATAATTTAATTTTAAGAAAACTCCTTGAGGAAGACTCCTTGAGGCTGCAAATGTAGAACTAGACAGATAAGCTAAGAAGGGATATGAAACATATAGATCACTACTTCTGGAGAAGACAGATTATGAAGTTTTTTTCACTTGAGCGCTGATCAGGACTACACATTTTTCATAAGAGGCTCTTCTTCACTCAGATATTGAGCTGCCACCAGATAAAAGCAAACAAACCTGCCTAACAATGGCTAAGCTTCCATCACTGTGACAGAATTTGATTCCTTACCTCAGGCAAGAAGTAGAGGAACTCGGGACCCAGTCCTTTTCTCTGAACAGTTGGCAAAATTTTGTAAGACACAGAAGAACTTGGGGTGTGGGGATTTTGTTAGGGTATTTAAGACAAAGTGTCCCTAAATACTGGAAGGCATAACCCCTGCTCAGAAGGAATAACCTCAATGGTTTCAAAATACAAGATACAAAGGGAAGAAAAGTTGGAGACAGGCAGCAAGAACAAACAGGTATAAATAAAATCACAACAAAAAATAACTTTGAAGCCTACATGAAATCTACAAGAAACCTTTCTTGCAAGTACAGAAAAGAAAATATTAATAAATATCTAAAGACATATATACTGGCCTCTTATTTAGAGCTGTTTGGCTTCTAACTAAGCAAGAGATTCACACCACCATTCTGAGTAGACTAAATTATATAACTAATTATACATTTAAGACCCTTTGGTAATGGGGATCAAGTGGAGCAATGGAAAAAATGAGATTTGTTAGGTCTAGCAGGAGTTTAGTATCTTACACCAAAAGTTGAGAGAAGGGACAGAACAAAATGTCAGGTAAACTGTAGTAGTCTCAAAAGACTTCTTAGCAGGATGCCTAGTGTGGAAGTTCTGGATAGCCTGTAGAAGCACGAGGACCTCCCAGGGCTTCCAGGATATTGGCAGGGGGAGAGATGCGTTATAGGCTACTACCAGTGTTATTTTTTGCTTTTTAAAACCCACATATAAGGTTTCTGGAATGTTAAAATCCATCAACAAAATATGTAAAAGTAAAATCAATCAATACGGGATGGAATATTGTAACACATCATGCAATATTCCTACAATGCCACCTAAACTTCGTCTCATCATTTGTTCACAGATCCTCTCAGATGCACACACACACAAACTATGCAATACACTATGTGTAAAGATGTTCCAACATCCAAGTGCTGTAGTTGGATAAGGACCCAGGTGCTTATACTACAAATAAAACAGAGTTGGAGTCAAGTCCAGCCGTTACCCTCACTGTGCAGTTCAAACTGGAAAGAAACATCCAAGAACCAGAGAGACAGAAAGAAAACAAAATCACAAGGGGTTATAAGGAACATCAGATACGCAATCAAATGCAACAATAGTTATGCTTTTACAGCAATTTCATACATAAAATCCTCACAAGTTTTTGCATCTTCCTTTTCCTTTGAAGGAAACAAGAATCGCAGTATCACATAAACGCTGTTTCTCTTGAACAAAAAAATAAAAGATAAAAAAATACATTGTTACTCCTCTGTTTAAATTTTATTTACAAATAACTGGGTGTTTCTAATCTAGACATAGAAGCTCTTTCCAGGATAAATGGCAATAAGCTATGGATGATCTGAGCCCATGTCTCACAAAAAATACAATAGTTTACTTGGTATCAATAAACATTTTAAAATATACTAAATTTTGCGAAGTGTTACAATCATTGTCCAAACTGAATAGTAGTCTGAGTGCCGAGTGAAGTGCATCAACAGAAACTATGAATTTTAGTGTAACATTTCTTTGTCACTCACGATAGCCAGTTATCCTTGCAAGTCATTAAAGCAAGTATCACAGACTCGGACAGGCTTCTTGGAAGAAGGAGTTAAGGCATTCTTTGCTGAGCACTCGGCACAGAAGATATTTCCACACTGTCTACAGTGATGCTGTGAAAGAGAAGAAATAAACATAAGGCATCGATCACTACTGTGTCAAGTCAACTCTCATGTTTCAGAATCTAGTGTGAAATTCTTAGTAGTTACATAGCACACATAAGGGCACTGGTGCAAATAATTTCTAAAGGGTATAGGATTATAATATTCAGAAGCACTACACTGAGTCAGGAGGCTATACCAATTTCAGAAATGAAGTGGCTGAAGTTTATCCTCTTGAATTTCTTTTCTTGAACTTGCTGTGGTCACATAAAGCATATTCCTCTTACATAAAACTACCTGCTCACACACTGCTTCTCACACTGATAAGTGTCAAAGGATCCATCAGCCTTTCTTCTAAGACTACCAAAAGAACCTCACTGAAATAATGCAGGACAGGGAGAGCCACCTAGGACCAAGTCAGGAAGCACTGCAAAAATGAACCTTATGAATATTCCTCATCTACTTCATTGCCAAGTCAGTTGTTGCAGGCTTAGTAATCTCTGGATGAAGGGCAGACCCTGCCAACTGAGGGGTGACCATCTTAGCTGCCCACAGCTGTTTTTACAAAGAAGGTCTGACTACAGACCTAAAACACATCCAGTTGTGTCTTCTGTTCCATGTCTGGTTAGCATTTAGTCACTAAGCACTGGATCATGTTGATGCCTTATATTTTCATAGGTATCTAATTTCAACAAGTTTACATTCCTTTTAGACCTCTTAATCTAGTTCAGGCTGGTTATAAATAAATTAACAGTAAATACCCTTACAGCAGTGTAATTCTGCTTGCTCACTTAGGGGTTTGAACTACTTTAACACTGGTTATAAACTGATGCTGTTAGAATGGCAAAAGAATCATGAATAAAAGTAAGCTCCACTAACTTTAATATTTAAGGCACTGCAAACAATAAATGTATTCTGATATTTTCTGAGTATCACAGCACTATTAAGGCCATTTCCTCAAGTTTACATCCCATCTTAGAGTTTGAAAACCACAAAAGAAGAAAATCCCCAAAGACATACAATAAAACACACCTACCCTTCTCACTGTCACCGAAAAGCCTTTTCCACAGGCCATACAATTCTGTACCTCATTGTCTTCTGCCCACTTCCTGTTGAGAGCTTGTGTGTGTTTGATCTATACGGAAAATACAAAAAAGGTAACTTTTTTAAAAATACATGTCTATTTCCTACTAATTTCATCTATTTTCACTGCACACACTACCTAATGCATTACAAAAGCACCAGTTCTGCCATGACACTAAGAGCTTATTTGTGTTCAGAGAGAAAAATCTTCCAAGTTTCAAAAGCATAAGGAGATTTAAGAACACATAAACAGCAATATGGCCCTCGTACACCACAAGCATAACATCTTAATCAGCCTGGAAAGGTAACTCACTACCAACCTGACACAAAACTTTAAATTCTCTTAAGATCCCACACAGAGAATTAACAGGTTTAGTTGGTTCAAATTAAATTATACCTGTAATGACTGGTTTTCTCGGCCAAGTTCCTGCATTGCAGCAGTAGTGTTGTCCAGCTTTTTCTTCATTTCTACAAGTTTGGCTTGAAGCTTTTCAATTTCTCCCTCACTTTTTAAACACCTGAGGAAAAACAGTAAACATTCAGCACAAAGCACCATACAACAAAAGCAATGTACACTGCCTCCTTTGGGTAGCTTGTCATTTCTGAGAAGTTTCATAAAATCCAGCCAAAACTACCCTTTCTGTGAAAAGTTCTTGGATGCCTTGACTGGAAAAATGTTCAGTTGAAACAATCAGTTTAAGATTATCTGGCATTGCTCCCAAATATCCTATTAATACCTGGAATTACTCCCAAAACCAGCACTGAATGCACTTCATCAACAGCAAGCCCTGATAAGTACCCCTGTGCAAGAGGACACTCTCACAAACCAGCTGCAGCAGATCAGGTCAGACAGGGGAGCAGAAAAGAAGCCTTTTTCTTTAGCAATGTCACCTCCCATTAGAAGAAATTCAGTTAACTGTTGAGAGCCAAATTTCAAAGGGTGTTTTTCTGGCAAGCTGTAAATGGCCACTGTGTGAGTTCAGCACAGGGAAAGGAATTGTCAAAGAAAGAAGATCTCATTTGAATTGACTTTTCCCAAGGTCTACTGCTCAAAAATGATAGCAGAACTGGAGAGGACTGTTAGTCTTCAGGAGGAAGACAATGTCTCCTGTGTGAACTTTACCCTATCTAATTCAATTACACGTTCAGTCTCCTAACACTGTGTGGTTGCCATACCTAGAAGTCCCTAAGCAAATTCTATGTTACTGGAGGCACTAAGGAGTCTCTTCCAGGCTTCTGGATGACTACTGCATCTACTCTGAGTCTAAGCAGGGCAGGCTGAGTGATGGAAAAGGACAGGTAACTAAGGTAACAGAAGCTCTCTCTCTGCCAGGCCTCGCAAGGTTCACACAACAGACTAGAAGAGAAGCCACAACCTACACACCTCAAAGTTCAGAGGAGCCCAATGGATTTAGAAAGCTTTTATGGGTGAACATAAATATCTGAGCATAAGCACAGAGCTGTGGTTTGGTGATAAGTAAGGTCCTCATAAGCCTGCCTGAATGGTCACCCTCTCAAAGCCCACAAAAGAGCACAGTTTGTTTCCATCATCCCTCGCTGTGCTCTGGCAAGGATCACAGAAGGCTGCACCCTGGAAAATGCACCCACAGCCCAGGAACAAACACAGATTTAAATAGAGAACCATGAATCGAGTGAAAACAAGTTTTCAGTGCGAGGCTGCCCGTTTCCCAAATTGCGCTTCTATATCATCACGACCACAGCTTACCTCTCCAGCAACGCTCGTCTCTCATCCTGGTTATTCTGCACTGTTGCTTCCAAGACAGCAATGTCCCCCCGCAAATCATCCGTCTGTTTCTCCAGCTCACTCACACGCCTCTGGCTGCTTTGCCATTCCTTCTTCATGGTAGCCAGGTTTTCATTCAGGGCTGTGACCTGCATGGTGAGCTTGGTCTCCTTTTCCTCACGTTTCCGGTTTTCTTCTTCTTTCTCTTTTTTCTCTGTGTGCTAAGAAAACAATGGAACAATGAAAAACAACCTTCCAAGTATTATTTCCCTATTTCCTACTTTTAATTGAGGCAAAGAATCTTACTGTCACTACTTTCAATCAACAACCTCTACTGAACAAGGCTGTCATCCCACTGGATTTTCCTACACCATTAAATGCCTCAGAGATTTCCAACCTCATCATTTAAAAATTAATGGAATGTGCAACTAAAGTCAACTCTTTGCTTCCTCTCTGTTCCTGAAAGACTGCAAAGGCATGTTCACAAAACAACAGTCTTACACGCTCTAACATACTCACCAGTTTAGCCTCAATTTCAGCACATTCTTTCTTCAGCTCCTCTTCCCTCTTTTTCAACTGATCTTTGACAGCTTGGTGCTCTTTCTTCTCCTGTTCCAGAGCTGAATTGACATTATCTATTTTGTTCTGCAGCTCTAATTTTTGTTGAATCAATAGCTGTTTTGCATCCTTGAGATTTGCCACCTCCTGTTAGGAAACGGAGCTCAAAGTTAAAGTAGCAATGTCAAAAGTGTAAATGATTTAAATTCAAAACTACTGTAATTCTTTCCAAGGAGAGAACAGTAATAAGTTTTAGTTTTGCTAGTAGAAGAAAGGATAATACCGTAGCACAAAGTATTAGTGATTTTCATGATCAAAGACTCTCATCTTACACCTATATTATGAATAACATTCAATTTTAAAAATAAATTTGATATTCCACTTCTGAAATAGTGGAATTTCTGCTGGATTATTTTCTACAGTTCTTTGAAAAGATTTGTCCATTGTAATTTTCTAGAGACTGTTCTAAAATTTGGTTCATATCATTCTCTGGCTGTAATGATGAGGTTAAAAACATCATAGTGACAATGTACAAAACACTGATGGAAGACAGCTAGTTTTTATTAGTCTTAAATTTATACATAATTACTCTATGTTTTAAGCAAGTAGGATGATACACTATGTTTCAAATACTTGTTTAACTTGCTCTTCCATAATAAAACATAAAAAATCCTGAAATAGAACAGTTAGTTAAATTTATATGAATCATTTGCCTTATAATTACTCAGCCAAGCATGTGGGTACTAACAGACTAACGGTTGCCAGTTTTCCATAAATCAAAATTTGCATCACAAATTAAAGCCAAACCGAAAACAACAAGAGGACAGAGGGATGCCCTGCAGACGCACATCTATCCATTCCTTGGTAGGAAATGGGAAACAGAGTATAAGGCTTTAGAAGACAATTTCTTGTTTAGTCTGATAGCTTATAAGAACATCAAGAGATTAATGCTAAGCTACCGTTGGTGTGCACACATTTTATACGCAGCTGTATAAATCTTTGTCATCAGAATAGAGATTTTAGGAATTAGAAGAATTAAATTCAAGAAAGTACTGGGCATAGGGTATTTGACAGAAACAAGGTACAGATTTCTATCTAAACCTAAGAGACCATTTTCTAAACATTGGAGAACAAAAGAACATTTTTACAACTCTTAAGAAATCAGGTTACTTTCTTTTCCTTAGCATATAGGGACTGCACCTTCATTTATACTTGTGCAGCAACTTAAACACTACGTGTTTAACAGAAGCAAATGTAACTACTAATAGAATAATATGGAAAACACACTGTGGGCTTTTAGGAGTGGTTTTTTCCTACAGGGAATAAAAAATTAAATAGCTCAAATATATCGAGAAATAGTATGTTTTACTGAAGACCAAAATTTATTTTATTAAAGCCTCCAAACTTTTACCCTTTAGAGAGCTCATTTGGTTGTCATGATTTTGGAAGAGTTAGTCTTTCATGAGGCTCCTGACATTGTTTCTTCCCCGACTGTGACTTTTTAAGACATTTTAAGAAACCACAGCACATCAAGGGAGTTTCAACTCTACCACACATCCTTAAGAAGTACCAGATGTGCCTAGAATATCTGGGAAACTTCACATTCATGACGCTTTTGGACATCTTTTTTTGCCCTTTGGAATAGTCAAGCAAGGGCATGCAAAGTGAATCTACAGTGGAACAGAAGGAAAGTCAGGACACACAATTCGTTCTGAAGCTAAGACAAGTCATGTGGTCCATCTGCCCAAGAGCACTGGGCACTGGTGGTTTAAGATTATGACTAATCAAGTCAGAATTGATAAGGAACCTCAGTGAAATCTGTGTTTTGGTCCCCTTACCTGTAATACTGATATTTACAGCAACCATCTTTGCAAAGCCATTCCAGATAACATCTACTGAGTAGGCACACATGTCTTATCAGATAACCAACCACAGGAAGACTCAGTTTGTCTCAATATACCTTCTCAAATTCTTGCTTGCAGGCTCTAAGCTCTTCGCCCAGCTTGACACTTTCTTTTTCAAGTCTACTCCTTATTTCCTGGAGCTCTGTTGTTTTACATTTTTCATTAGCCAAGTCTTTCTCTTTCAAAATCTTGAAAACAAAAAGTACTAGAAAAGTTACTTCTTCCAGGTTCACAAAATAAATAAAAAACCCCACAAACATACAAAATCAAACAAAAACGGTCAAGGCCCCAGACCTACTTGAAAGCTTTGTAATTAAGGGTAAACAACTGCCACATCTCTATCCACAGTTCCTAGTGCAAACAATCAGAAGCATGTTTGCAGCTCTAGATTTAAAACTAATAGCATTTTTCTACCTCTCTAGTCACTTAGAACAAATTAACAGAACCAAATTCACTTTAACTGTCCATTAAAAGCCTTCACACCAGAAGTTCAGTACAACTGCCATTGGTCTGCCCTTACAGTACCCCTTGTTTAGAGGTTTAACAGAAATTCATAAAGGGTGCCTGCCTGGGGTGGATGTGTATGTGTGAAGATTTCAAAAGACAGAGGCATTTACCCTGTCATTCTGAAGATCCTGTAACATTTTGGTCTTCTCACCCAGCTGCTGCTCCTTCTTTGATGCATCTTGCTCCAGCGTGGACTTTGCTTTCTTCAGTTCCTGAATCTGCTGATTACTGCTAGCAATTCGATTTCTGCTGGAAACTAATTCTTCTTGAGCTAGAGCAAGTTTTTCTTCTGTGGACTAATTACAAAGAGAGTTCTGCAAATCATCTGTCAAGTATAGGAGCTTTAGAAACTCGACAGTCACTTAATTTCCGCGTGGAAAAATTGTTACTTAGTGTGCAACACTCAGCTTCCAATGCTGATGAAGCACAGTTACAGAAACACCTAGGCTATGATGTTACCCTAAGTAAAAAGAAACTCCTCCAGTACCATTTCCAGCAGCAATACCTTACTGTACATATTCCAGCTTGCATCCTTCCACAGAGAAAAAGTGAAAACATAAAAAAGGGCAGAGAATGAAAGGTGACAGATGAAAAAAGAATGAACCTGAACTTGCTCATAATTTGATTTTATTTTCTGGGCAAATCAACCGCTCTCTAACTCTAACCATCTGTTACTTAAGAGGCAGTGAAGCTATACTGTGAAGATTTCAAAAGTCATTCAACACTATTTCCCACCAATGACTTAGACGAAGGTAGAGTTGGGACAACTGTAAAATTTTTAAAAATCCTAAAGTGAAATGTACAAGCTAAAAATGCTAATATCAGGACAAAACATTTCACAGACCCAGCTGCATCAGCATTTTAAACAGAAAATTTAAACTTCCATTCAAAATCTACTACAGATCATATTTTAATTTGCCTCCAACTATCCCCATTACCTAGAAAAAGAACTTGGTTCTACGTCTCTACAACAGGTCACAAAACCCCAGGAAGTAACCTGAAACTTGTACCTAAGGCTCGTTCTATTTGCTCACAGCAAAGTCAAACTTTGAGGTTCCTCTTGAGCTAGTATTCTGTAGGTTATTTTTCAAAAGCCTTCATCTTAGGCAAGGACTAGTTCTACTCAGAAGCTCACAAAGAACCAAAGACAAAGAAAAAAAACAAACTCATGCTCCACTCCTCCAGAATATTGCTATTCTATGGAAATTTTTCATGGCAAGATATAGAATGTGAGGTGATTTATTATGTTTACTACCTTCAGTGCACCAATAGGGATTTAAATGCTTTCATATTCTTTTTGAAGCTCTTACATAAATCCTATTCAAAACTCTTGTTGAAGTTTAGTGATATTAAATAAGGAACAATAAGCACAACTTTGACTTAATTATGCATATGCTTTAGCCACTCCCATGCTGATTTAAAACCAAACTGTTTTCTGATGCCTCCTTATCCTCTCTTGTAATGTCTAAAGTATTTTGCCTGTAGTTTGACTTAGTTTGAAACACCAACAATGGAACACTGTCGATTCAACAGCATTTTCAACAACTCCAGTGGCCCATAAAAAGCTCACACTGACTTTTAAAATTAATTTGTAGACAATTAATTTTATTTGCTTTCTAAGCTATTAGAGTTCACTACTTAACACTTCACACAGTTTTAACTAGAGAAAGTTTTTTAAGTACAAAAGGAGGTGCTTTTGCAATTTCAAGCTTTCAGCAGGGTGACTCTTTCAGAAAGCAAAATTATCTCTCTTTGTGCCAGAGTGGGCAGTGGAGGTCCATATTTTTCTAACGCTGAGAAAGGAAGGTAAGTGGAGCGTCAACATATAGCATCTTCACAGGGAATTTCTATAGTCTCTGCAGCTTTAGACAGAAACATGACGGCGGCACAGCTTTTATTCAAATTCATTTCCAGTAGAAAAAAGGTGGTTACATGCACTTCGCTAATAGAGAATGATGAAAACTGATGATTACACAAAGTATAATTCAGCCCAATCCCAGTGGACCGCTGAGGAGCTCACATCTTTAACACAAAATCACCTCTCAAAACACCTGATGCCATTTACCTCATTTAATTACCATTCAAGTTTGCTATTGCTCCCAGAATATGATAGGTATTGAAAACTTAATGCTGGGAAGAGGCACAGAATAGAAGTCACCAATCTCTATTTAGTTTTTAAATAAAACCAGACGCTAGGGCGATTTGTACAGCGTTTAAATAAATAAATAAAAATATAAGGAAATATCAAAGTCTGATTCACTACAACTTTGGGCATTGCAGTGCAAATAATAGTGCCAACAGCAGAACTGGGCCTAGCTGGGTGGTAGGATCTGGACTCACTCCGTTTGAATAACGTGCACAAATGAGTATTTCAGTCTGTGATCCTTCTACACTTCCAAGAAAAAGGGTTAGACTGACTGTATGCAGCTTAGGCTCCTGACTTACAGACCTGAGGTTTGGCAGTATGAAGACTGTCCCAGAGCATCCACTGAAGATGCATCATGAGTATTGCCAATATTGGAGGCAAAGAAACATTTTTTTGAGAACACAGAGGAAACCAGGACTGACTACAAAAAGCACAAGTGCCAAGACTGAAGGATACTTGGCAGAGCTCAGGAGAGCAGGCTCCACACAAAGTATGTTTGTCGTAACTCAAAATCAAGGCAAAATTAACAGTAATTTTTGTTAACTCTTCCACAGGGAAAAAAAAAGTCTTTTCCACAAAAAAAATAAATTGTGTGTGTATATACAAAAAATATGTATATATTATATACACACATATGTATTTTTATTTATCTGTATATAGACATATAAAAATATTCAGTGGTATTATTTTTTATTACATATACATTCATACATCAAAACCAATAGCTTTTACAAGCAGTCAATTCCTACTCAATTTCTTTTTCCAGTCGAGACAAAAATGTATGAGGATGGCTACTGTTACAGACCAAAAACCAAAGTAAATTTGCAGCAATTACTATTCATAAAATTATAAGGACATTCTCACTGCTGGTTTGGTAACAACACTTCTCACTTTTCCCCTGAGAAGACTTACAGCTTCAAAGTTTGTATCTGGGTGCAGCTAGGTAGGTAGGATCTTCTGCAGGTGAACGCCATCCCGGGACCCAGCCGTGCTGATGGCACTGCGGGGGCAGCTGCGCACTCCATGCCCTCTCCTACCCAGTGCTGTATCTGCAACCACAAACCGCCACCGAAGCTTTTGCTGGCTTTCCAGCACCCCTCAGCCTCCCAGCCCGCAATGTCAGCGAGCACAGGCCAGCAGATGGTGCTCTGTGTACAGCCCAGCAGCTCCTGCCATTCCCTCCCAGGGACCAGACCTACCCAGGACCCGAATCATAGAGGTTGGGAGGGACCTCGAAAGATCATCTAGTCTAACCCCCCTGCCAGAGCAGGGTCACCTAGGGTACATCACACAGGAAGGCGTCCAGGCGGTTTTTGAATGTCTCCAGAGAAGGAGACTCCACAACCTCTCTGGGCAGCCTGCTCCAGTGCTCTGTCACCCTCACAGTAAAAACATTTTTCCTGATATTCACCTTGAACCTCCTATGCTCCAATTTGCACCCATTACCTCTTGTCCTATCACAGGTCATCACTGAAAAAAGCTTAATTCCATCTTCCTGACACTCACCCCTTACATATTTGTAAACATTGATGAGGTCACACCTCCTTTTCTACAGGATAAAGAGACCCAGCTCCCTTCATCCTGTCCTCATAAGGGAGATGCTCCCCTCCCCTAATCATCTTTGTAGCCCTACGCTGGACGCTCTCCAGCAGCTCCCTGTCCTTCTTGAACTGAGGGGCCCAGAACTGGACACGAATATTCCAGATGCGGCCTCACCAATGCAGAATAGAGGGGGAGGAGAACCTCTCTTGACCGACTAACCACACCTTTTCTAATGCACCCCAGGATGCCATTGGCCTTCTTGGCCACTAGGGAATACAACCCATACGCCCTACTGCCTTTCATGATCTAGCCCCACGCCTGAAGCCTTGGCCTCAGCACTAGCGAGGGGCTACACCACGTGAGAATATTTACGTCTCCCCTTGTAGTATTTTTAACTAAAGAAAACCTAGCATTGCTAGGATCTCATGATACAGCCTGGCCACACCCGTCCTGGACAATACTGGGCTTCAAACTGTGCTGACTCAGCACGCTGTGCAGGGAGTCCAGACCTACACTAAAAATTCTGCACTGAAAGACATCCAAGCTCACCTTACATACAAGTTCTAAAAACTTCTACTATTGTCTGCTAATAAGAGTTATACCAGTCTGAACCCCAGCCCACACATCAGTTTTCATTCCAAACATTTAATCAAAGCCCATAACTCTGGCTCACATTATCTAGTTTTCTTAAGTAACTCTCTCAAGGCAAAAGACAATCCAGATGACTGACTTTGAACTGGACTGTGAAATTCTACCATAAAGACCTTCTGACTTGAGTGGCACTTTGATATTCAGCTTTCAAGACTAACATTATCACACTGAGGCTCTCTGAATGTGCTTCTTCCTTTCTGGCCTTCTAAGACAAGTTATCACTGCTTCTTTAAGTTAACGCTGCAAGGAGGCAGCACAGCCACAATTAAAGATCAGGCCCCCACCTTTTCCCTCTTCTACATTTTACAGAAAAAAAAAAAAGTGGTGGCAAGCTGACCTCACTAATCCTAATTAATGTGTGCTTAATTTTTTTTTTTTTTCAATTAAGCACTCCATCTCTAAGCAGCAACATCACTTCAGTACTAAGGACAAAAGTCCTTCTCAGGCTCTCTATGTTCTGCAGACACTGACATAATAAATCAAGTTACCTAACTGCTCAGCTTGAAAATGTTTTCCTGTTGCCATCACCTTATTTTACCTTTTCCATGGATGTCCTCTCCATCCTGCTACCACCCCCACTCAAGTTTAAAAGCATGTGGGACACCTACTGTCCTACTTTACACTTGCCAGAACTAGAGGTCATTAATCTGGTTTAATAATATTCAGAGATATTTTTGCAACAAGCAATACTTAAATGAAAACTACACCAAAACCCACAGTTACTGAGCACATCCAATGCTTTTCACAGGTCATTGCATTTCCAACTGTTGCTCTAAATGCATTGCAGGAAATTAACTCACAGCAGCAGGCATGCTAGAGTAACTAATCATAAGAAAGAGTATGTTCATACCACCCTTGCTTGCTAACCCTGCTGAAGTTCTTCACAATACAACGTAGTAATTCAATCAAGCTACACTGAAAGTGAAGCTTCTGTAACCTGCAGGGAAGCACAGGAGGTAACCTAATGCTACAGAGGAGGAGGAAGATGATTAATAGAACTCCAATGGCCTATACGTAAAGGAGCTATTTCTCCCTTTCTTAAAATAACCCTGAACGTGGAGTTTGGCTAGGGCTCCACAGCTTACACAGGCCTATCTGAAATGGCCACAGACCTTCAATGGTTCCAGTGGTGGGACTGAAAGGCACCTCCTGGAACAGGTGAAAAGGAGCAATGAAATCTAAGAAAGGCTCCCTTTACACATAAACAAGCAAACAGAAACTGACATCTAAAACAGATCAGATGATCTGTCCTCCCCAAGAGCTATTTCTCTCCATAAACTTCAGTGGAGCCTAGAACAACAATGTCAGACAGACACAGACAAAGCTGCAGTGGGATTCGTCTGAAGTGAAAAGTGCCAAAGCTACATATCTCGCCAGTAGACAGCCAGTCTGCAGCACAGTATGTCCTGGGACTAACTGGAGTATTGGCTTAGCACTGACATGAAGGATGGGGGCAGAAAAAAGGACAAAAAGCACCTTTGGTGACTGACTCAACTCCCAACAACACCTCTTTGAAGGCACTACACCCTAATATCAAATCAGATAAATTCAGCTGACAAATAGCAAAAACTGCAAAGAGTAAATTCGCACAGTTGTCTTCCAGATGGGTCTCTAAACCTACTGTTCCTATTAGTTTGACATCACCAAATGTCTACAATCAGCCAGAAAGAAGCAAAATGGGTAAGGACATGGGAAAAGACTGACAACTAAAATTCTAATTCAATCATCTAGAAGATAGCAATTATATGCTGTCAGACTTTGCCTTAATTAGCTATGCTGTTTAAACTAGCTGAAAGCTACAACATTCAACCAAAAAAGGCAACACAAAAAATTAACTTTTAAAAGACTACAAAAATAAATAATCTTTTACTTCGTTACTGCACAAATGCGAGGGTATTTCAGGTAAAGTGGCAAACACCCTTGGCTTTAAATCAGTTTCAGGATGTCCTTTGTCCTAGGGGAAGAGACTGAATAGCACTAAATTCTATATATAGCAGAAGAACTTTTTTCAACCTATACAGTTCTTGCACTGCTTCTTGGTCTTCCAAAATAGATGTAACAGATCTTTTAAGTTACATATGACATTAAAATGGATGTAAGCACCTTGAGGTCTTGCCTGGTTGCCAGCAGCTCAGACTCCTTCCCATAAAGGTCCAGCTGCAGCTTCTCCAAGTTTTCCTTATGTTTTTCACTGGTCTTCTGTAAGTCTGCTACCTTGACTTTCTCTGTTTTAAGCTCCTGTGCTGACAAAATAGACTGCTGTTGCAGTTTATTCTCCAGTTCTGCCTGAAATATAAGCATAGGAAGTTTCAATTAAAATTACAGATAGTAAAGTAAGCTTAATCATTTCAATAAACTGTACTTCCACTGCAAGATGAGATTTTTTTTTTTCCACTTATGAAATAGCAGTTCAATAACCTAATGTTTGGGATATTAATAATATTTTGTAACTAATTTAACAACAAAATTAAATTCATGCCAAAAGACTAAGTAAAGCACATTAAGACCAAACACGAAAAATCTAAATGTCTCCAAGTTCTAAAGTTTCCACGGACTGACTAAAGGACAAATATGATCACGTAGAATACAGCAGCCAAAGCTGGAGCAACACTTAACAGTGCATGGCACACAGAACAATATTCCCTAATGCTGTAAGACATTTGAACTCTTTCCATGATGGTTTATGAGTTTCATAGTGTCACTCAGATAAATTCTTTTGGTAGAATAAGAGAAGACTTTGTTTAAAATTGCCATGGACGTTGCAAAACACTGCAAAGTTTGTCCAAACTACTCTCACAAAATTCCACTGATTTACAAGAAAACAGCAGCTCTTGCATCACAGCATGCCCCTGAAGCAAAATATATTCAATCTAGCCAGTTTTATCACTTTATTAAAATTCAATTCCTACCGAATTCATATTTCAACACTGGTTCTTTTTATTTTATTTTTATTCTTATTGCTGATGATACTATCTCTATCTTCAACAACACCTGAAGACCATGTTTCCACATCATGACCTCATAATTTCCAACAAGACTAGAGGAAACAGCTGTTTATCACAAAGATATTAACACAGAAGCTGCACCATTTATCAGAGAAATTTACATTAATTTTCATAAAGTAGTATGAGAGGCCAGTCTTACCTTTTCTAAAAGGGCAGTTTTTAATTCAACTTGCAGCGTCTCACTGTGTTTTTTCTTCTGCTCAAAAGATTCCTTTAACTCCCTCAGCCTTCCCTGGAGATGTTGCTCGCTTTTTTCTCTCTCCTTCAGAAGACCCTGAATTTCCAGGACTTGCGCTCGTGCTGAATCAAGTTCTATCGACAACTGCTTAGAAATCTATATTCAAAAATATTAAATAGCTGTATAATTTTAATTTAAATCACTTTGTACATGCTGTAGGATGTGAAACTGCCCATTGTACTGTGTGGATGACAAATCATGTAGTTCAAAAAGCAAACAGATAATTTCACAAATGAAAAACTGATCAAAGCAATTAAAGCTGAAGATACAGCTTCAGGAAATCAGCACCCAAACAAATGCTAGAAGTTGGGGAGAATCCCCTGATTGTAGGAATCTGAAAGGCTTGCCCTCCCTTTTCTGTAGGCATCTACTTCCTCTGACAGAGACCAAGCTATACTTGGTCCTGAAAACGATCCTGAAAATGTCCTGTCCAACAACACTTAGGCAACAATTAGCCCTGAAACTAAAATAGATCTAACAATGGGAGATAACTTTTATTGTATGAAATTATGAAAAAAATGAGGACCAAAAAATACCAAATAACTGTTTCACTAATGAGAAACATGAAGGACTAGAATCCCCCACTAAGGTATGTGGAGCACAGAAGGATAGGAGTAAAACCTATTTTTAAGCTTCTTATTAACATCCAGGAGGTTTTTTTTTTTGTATCATTTTATTTCAGTGCCCCAGGTAGATTAAATCTGAGAACTGCAACCTCCTTATCTCTCATCAGTCCCAGCATGTGAGACTGAAAACAAATATCTTAAACATTTATTATTATTTGTTCCTAGATTTCTGAAACTAAGTGGGCACCTTACCCCCTCTTTTTTTTCCAGTGAGCTTTTCAATTCATTCCTCTCTTCAGCTACAGACTCTGTTTGTACCTGGAGTTGGTGTTTTACTTCTTGATAAGATTTTTCCTAAAAAAAAAAAAAAAACAAGAAAATATTCCTGTGAGCTTCTAAGACCGGGTGCAAGGTACTTCTGCAGGATCTACAAAGCCTTGAAAAATAATGCTTTCCATTTGAGTGAAAAAGCTTTCCTTCTCAGTGGCAGACATTTTCAGCCCAAAACTTCCAAGTTTTTAGGTGGTAAATCTAAGCTGAACATAGCTGATACCATGTCCTAAAAAGTTCAGCCATGTGCCAAGGAGTTTTTCTGATTAGGGATAGTCTCCCTCTATGAAGCTGCTGTTGGCAGCCCATCTCCTTGTGGTAAGCAGTAGGCTCATTGGTCTTCTCAGGATCCAAAATTTCTTGATATTCTAGAAGTCACAAGCAAGTACATTTGTGTGACTTGTATGCAAATACAACTACATTTTAAGCCCAAATACCATGCACTTAAGACAGTGGCAAGCCTCCAAATGACTACAGAACTAGAAGCGGAATCTGGACTCCTACCTTTAAGACTAAATTAGGGAGAAAATACTTCAAATTTTTAAGAGAAACAGATATTTTAAACCAGAGTAACTAAGTAAAGCAAATAAAAAGGCTTATATTAAAAAGGTGAAAGAGTAAAGGAAAAAATGTTATTTTTAGGTATGAGAATTTTTTTAAATCAGAATAAAAGCAGTTCTGAGGAAATGGTGACATAAGACACGAAGGGAATGAGAAAGACACTCCTACCATGTCTGAGGCAGGGGTGTCAGAACAGCTGTATAAGAAAGTCTATAAAATATGTATTCATACAGTGCCCATTCATATTAGCAACAAAGCAGAAAAAGGAAGAAAAAGGTGTATTTTAAGGCTAGTGAGAGATCGCTTTTGTTACTACAACAGCTTGACTGGTGGTCAAACACTTGTTATCCTGCCACTTATGAGACCTTTCTGAAATTCAAGTAGTTCTAGTGCTCTGATAATACCCTAAGCTAAGCATGTCCCCAGAGGAGAGACGATGTTACTCTAGCTGGAGTATGCAGCCTTCCAGCATGTCCAGACAAGTGCACAGGAAGGTTCTAATATACAAAGACTCCAGAAGGGCAACGAAAACAGCCTCAGAAAAATAACATCATCTTCAATACAGTGTCACTTTAGCAAAGGGCTTATAACTTTGCGTTGTTACAATAAGGCTGATGTATTTTTAGAAAGGGGGATGTTTCCTATCAAATTGTTTCATCACTTGTCTCCATTTAGTTTCTTCACCACATTAAAGGTACGTAGCAGGCAAAAGAGATACTGTTGTGTAGTACAACTGATGTTTACTACTGTAAACATCCAGACAACAATTTAAGGCGGGATATGTGCATAAACGTCTAAAAATCAAAATCTGTTTACCAGACTGTAAATCTATCAGACTGTAAATACACCAAACAGTGTCTAATTAAACTACTAACCATTTCTGCCACAGCTGCTTTTCCTTTTTGTATTTCCTTTTCTAATTCCTCCTTTCTTTTTTTGAAGGATTCAGAACTTTTTGAGAGCTTGTCTTTGGTAGCTGTAAGGTCCTTTAATAGAGTATCTTTCTCTAATTTCACTTGTTGCAATTCTGATGATATTGCTTGCATTTTACAGTTTAATTCCTTGAGTTGTTTACTTGTATCTTGACATGATTTCTCAAGGTTTTGTTTGAGGCTGGCCTTCTCCTCCTCCTGCTCTGAAATTTGCTGTTTTGCTTGTTCAAGGGCCTCAGATTTCTTCCGCAAATCCAATTTAGCATTAGACATCCTGCAAATACAAAAAAATATGTATTTTTTTAATTCTTCTTCATGAGTTCTTTTATATCATCTAAAGTCTCTTATTATTTAATATATTAACTGTAGAACTACTTCAAAGCATACTTTTTTCAATCCAGAGCAGGGGCATTTTTTATCTCCAATGAAGATGTACCAGCAGTTCCAAAAACTACTTTGACATGGATTTTCCTTTCCCAACTATAACGAACAGACACTACCCTGTTGCTGCTTATGCATAAATTGAAAATTAGTCTTTGAAAAAATTTACTATGCATATTTAAAGATGGACCTCATAACATCAAACTGTTCAGATATTTAGCTGACAACAAGCACACTGAATAAATTGAAGAAGTCCATTGAATCACAGCTGTCAGTGGTTCACATGCGAACACAGCAGATGGAGACTGCATGGCATATAGAAGAAAACAGGTGGGATACTCAGTTCTTGTAGCAGAGGGAAGACATCACTTATCTATGATTTTAAGACATCACAGGAGAGGAGAACAAAATTTCAACTCTAGTCCAAACCACTGTAGTATTATGTCTGACTGTGAAAAGTAGTATCACACAGGAAATGCATACGCTTCTCTTGCTGCTTCAAGCTGTTTACTCAGTTCTACTGCTCGCAGGTCTAATTCTGTAAACTGCTGTCGCTGCTCCTGTAACTCCTGAAGAGCTTGTTCCTTGCTTGCTTTGGCATCAAGAATGTCAGCTTCAAGTTTCTGAGACAGAAAAATAAAAAGTTAGAGCCATCAGAATACAACTATCAAAATAAAAATAGCAATAAAAAGCTTAAGTCACTTAGTCTGTGTGTAGCATGTAAGGTTCTCCTCCTCCTGTATTCTGCCCTACTGAGACTACATCTGAAGTACTATGTCCAGCTGAACTGGGCTCCCCAGTTCAAGAGAGGCAAGGAACTACTCGAAAGAGTCCAATGGAGGGCAGCAAAGATGATTAGGGGACTGGAACATCTCTCTTTTGAGAAAAGGCTGAGAAACCTGAGTCTAGCCTGAAAAAGAGAAGACTGTGAGGGGATCTTATCATTGCTTATAAATATCTACAGAGCAAGAGTCGAGGATGGGGCCAGAATCTTTTCAGTGGTGCCCAGTGATAGGACAAGTTGTAACGGGCATAAACTAGAACACAGGAAGTTCCACCTAAACATAAGGAAAAACTTTGCTGTGAGGGTGATGGAGCAGAATAACAGGCTACCCAGAGAGCCTGTGGAGCCTCCTCCTTCCTCCTCTGGAGACTTGCAAAGCCGCCTGGACACAACCCTGTGCAACCTGAACTAGGTGAACCTGCTTTAGCAGGGGGTTAGACTAGATGATCCAGAGGTCTCTTCCAAACCCTACCATTCTATGATTCTCTGATGAAAGTCTCTACTGCAGAAAGCAGTCACAATTCCCGCACTTCGTCTACCTGTTTCATCGGTTTGGTACTTATCTTTAGTTATTTAGTTCCTGAAAATGTCTTGTTCCTCCAGAACTGAACTATTTTGGTAAAACATTCTGAAATCATCTTTAAATTGAAGGCTAAGTGGCCATTTTACTGCAAAGTAACAGATAAATAGAAGCAGCTTCGCGGTCACAA
>NW_008613455.1:270-2099 GCF_000691845.1 Merops nubicus | reverse complement strand
TAGGAGAGGGAGAGAAAAAAACCGACCCGGCCGATCCCGATCCCTGCTCCCGGCCACGGCCAGGCCCAGGGAGGCCCCAGCCCCACAGAGCCACCGAATCACTTCGGCTGGGCAAGACCTCTCAGCTCCTGGAGTCTGACCCCTAACCCTGCTCTGCCAAAGCCTCCAAGCCACAGCCCCAAGCACATCTCCAGGGATCACCACCTCCCCGGGCCGATGCCATCAACCCGTTCAGTGCAAAGGTTCTTCCTCCCCAGCCAGTTGTGCCAGGGGTGCCCGTGGACGCTGGCACAGCTGGGGTGGGCCAGGGCTGTTCAGGGGATGGGTGCTGGTCCTGGTCCTTCTGCCCCAGCAGTGCCAGGTGGGAGAGTGTGTGCTGGAAGCAGAGCTCCTCTGCACCCCTCAGCCTGGGGAGGGGCTGTGCTGGTGTTAGGGGTGGGCACGGCCTGCAGGGCACCCCTGGCCAGAGCTGTGAGGTGCCACGGTGCCCGTGTCCCTCACGGCGTGGCTGAGGAGCAGAGCTGGTGCTGACAGTGCTGTCTGGGCCCTTGGTTTGTATCAGCCCTGGAGCTTGCTGTGGGCAGTTGTCACACGTCCCTTCAGCAGCCCGAGTGCTGTGGCCCCTTCCTGGGCACAGCTCTGCCCGCCTGCCTGGCACACGGACACTTGGCACAAGCCACTGCTGGATTCTTTCTTATTTTAGGTGGTTTGTTTTTGTTTTGTTTTTTTTTTTCCCCTTTGACTACAGCTATTGGAGAACACCCATCTCAGCCTGACACTGTGAAGTAGTTTGTTGGTTTTTTTCTCTCCTTGAGGACGTAGTGTGGTCAAAACCACTAATAAAAGCCATTTGGAGAACACTGTCCTGGTCCAGTCCCTGGGCTGCTGGGGCTGCACGGGGAGAAGAGGCACAGGAGCAGCTTGGGGCAGGGGTGAAAGCTGCCCTGGGACCTTCCCCCTCTCCCACACCAGGGTTCTGCCCAGCACCAGCACTGAGGCTGCTGGGACCTGCTGCTCCCCTTCCCCAGGGCTGCCCCATCCTCCTCCCTCAGCGCAAAGGTTTGGGCAATTCTGTGCCTCTCTCCTGTTCCACAGCTTTCTGTGCACAGCCCAGAAAGGGCAGCAGCAGCCACTGCAGCTCCAGGCCCCCTCTCGCCTCAGTTCTGCTTCAGGAACACACAAAAACAGACTCGCATTGCAGGGATGCTTTAGCAGAGTATTTATTCAATGCCGTAGTGAAGAGCAACACCGGGTACAAACACAGCCCTCCGTGCCTGGCTCCCTCCCCCAGCGAGCCCGGGGAGGAGGTTCCACCCTCCGGGGCTGGAGGGAGGGAGGCAGGAGCTGCTCCTCTGTGAGGGACAGAGCGCTGCTGTGGGGCCCGTGCACACACACACAATCACACACTTGCTTCTGCCTGTCCTGTGGTGGCAAAACCTGAGTACTGGGGTTGGGGTGAAGCCAGGGAGCAGCAGAAGAGGGGCACAGACCCTCCTGCCCAGGCCCCCCGGGGCTGTCGGGGCAATCAGTGCAGATCCAGGCAGGTTCAGTTTATTTACAGCCCGAGGCTGTGAGTGGCACAGACGCTGCCCCTGGCACTCCCAAAACGCCTCCCCCAGCCCCTGCCTGGGCTGCAGCTCCCTCCCAAATGCAGCCCAGCTTCCAGCAGAGAGCACAGCTTCTGGGGACACTGCCGGCCCCACACCTCCAGGCCAAGTCCAGATTATTTACTCTTCCATTTGGGTACCTGCTGCAGGGAGGAAAGCTTCATGGACAGTGAAAATGCCACTGAGTTGACAGTGGCTTCAAGTGAGCCAGCTCCACCCTCA
>NW_008613455.1:0-226 GCF_000691845.1 Merops nubicus | reverse complement strand
AGTGAGCCAGCGCCGCCCTCAGCAGGTCACCGAACCCACGGGGAGTCAGCCTGGCTGGAAAGAGCTCCTCAAACTGTTCCTTCAGGCAGGGGAGGGCTGTGCTCCCCAGCACATACCCACAGCCACCCGTGGGTGCCTACACCCACCCCCAGAGAACACGAGAGAACCTAGAGTGCCACGGCTGGCACAGCACGGGAGGGAGGTGACCACGACACCCACCAGGCAC
>NW_008613454.1:0-267 GCF_000691845.1 Merops nubicus | reverse complement strand
CCTGCAGGCGGGAGCTGAGGAAGGCTCGGAAGGTGCCAACCAGTCCGACCTGTCGGGCTTGTTGGAAGCACTGGAAATCAGCCCCCCGGATGCCACGCATGCCACCGCTCAACGGGGCGTTCAGGGCCACCAGGTGAAGCTGCCAAGAGAGGAGAGAAGAAGCTTTGAGGGACTCGAGGCAACGGGGCAAAGCTGGAAGGGGAGAGATTCAGGTTGGAGGTGAGGAAGAAGTTCTTCCCCAGGAGAGTGGGGAGAGCCTGGAAGGGG
>NW_008613453.1:1534-1965 GCF_000691845.1 Merops nubicus | reverse complement strand
GCCTGTATGCGCCATCACAGCACTGGTTTGGGACCGTGCTGCCCAGCTGAAACAACTGGGCTGGGGCCGCATCACCCAGTTCAGCCCACTGGTGTGAGACCACGTCACCCAGTTCAGCCTGTCTACACACATCAAGCACAACACTGGTCTAGGTCCACATCACCCAGTTCAGCCCATTGGTTTGAGACCACATCACCCAGTTCAACCCATTGGTCTGGAACCGTAGCACCCAGTGCAGCCCATTGGTCTGAGACCGCATCCCCCAGTTCAGCCAGTCTGCACACACCAACATGAGACTGGTCTGGGACCACATCACCCAGTTCACCCTCCCGCACACCCTGACCCCTCTGTGAGGCCCCCCGGAGGGGCTGCAGGCGGGTGCTGGGATGGGGGCCCCCCCGCGGGTCCCCCCGCAGCCGGAGGGCCCCCCC
>NW_008613453.1:1113-1423 GCF_000691845.1 Merops nubicus | reverse complement strand
GCAGGATGTCCCCGCAGAGCCCCGTGTTCTCCCTGGGAGCCGACACACCCCCGGCACGTTCCCCCTGACCCCACAGCCAGGCCATGGGTCTCCCTGGCAGCCAGACCCCCACAGGACGTCCCCACTGGTGGCACTGCCCATGCCACGCTGCGTGCCCACCTCTGTGCCAGCAGCCAGGCTGGGCCGGGCACCGCTGCCCGCAGCCGTGGGGGTTGTGCCCATGAGGGCGGTGACAAGGACACCACGGTGGTGGCACCCACCACCCACTACCTCCCCTCTCCTTCCTTTGCCACCACTCGCAGCACAGAGG
>NW_008613453.1:0-983 GCF_000691845.1 Merops nubicus | reverse complement strand
GAGGCTGGTTGGGTGCCCAGCAGCTCAGGGGCACAGGGTGCCCTTGGAACAGGACCCAGCTGGGGCACGGGTGCCACTGGGTGCCAGCGTTGCTGTCCTGGCATACCAGCCATGCCCTCCTGTGCCCTATAGGGACACAGTGGCCGTGCCAGCCATGCCCTGTGCCCTGGAGGGACATTGTGGCCATGCCCTGTGCCCCATAGGGACACTCCGTGGGGTCGTCCCAGCCATGCCCTGTGCCCTGGAGGGACACAGTGGCCATGCCCTGTGCCCCATAGGGACACTGTGGTTGTGCCAGCCGTGCCCTGTGCCATCACAGTGGCTGTTTTAGGGAGATCCTCCCTTAATGCCGAGCAGAGCAAGGGGCCCAGTTGCAGCCCCAGGCTGTGATGGGACACGCTTGGGGTGCCCAGCACCCCAGATGGGCCCTGCCAGCACCCTGGCAGGATGGGGGTGTCCCCAAGGGCCCCCAGGCTGGAGATGTCCCACTCAGCGGTGGCTCCTCGGCTCCAGGCCCCTTTGTGTTGCAGAGTGGAGGGACAATGGGGTGGATGGCCACCACCTGCTGGGGGGCAGGGGGGCAGAGCCTCCTGCCCTGCCAACCCCCCTGCCCAGGGGGTGCCCGGACTGAGGGGCAGCACCTTGGGCCAAACTGCCGTGCCCCAAGGACCCCAAACACCGGCTCAGCCCCTCTGGGTCACAGGGGGGTGACAGCACCCTATGGGCACCTTGTCCCCTCCAGCACCCCTCTGCTGTGCCAGGCTTTGGGCACTGGGAACAAACCGGTGCGGACACAAATCTACGTTATGGCCATTATAGGGTAGGGGGGAATGGCTTCAAACTGGAAGATGGAGACTGAGATGGGAAATGAGGAGAAGTTCTTCACTCTGGGGGTGCTGAGCCCCTGGCCCAGGCTGCCCAGGGAAGCTGTGGATGTTCCACCCCTGGAGGGGTTCAAGGCCAGGGTGGGTGGGGGTTGGCGC
>NW_008613452.1:321-15360 GCF_000691845.1 Merops nubicus | reverse complement strand
TCTCTGGCCCCGTGAAGCCATTCACTGTGAAGAATTCACCGAGCTGGCACAGCCTCGTTGAAACCCACAGCCCTCCTCCTTTGAGTAATTGTTCAATTAGTGCTCATTGAGCGTGGGGGCAGCCTGGTCCCTGTTCCTCACGTTGGCAGGCACCCAGGTTTTCTGTACACACACAGCCATACAGCCACTGCCCCGTTCCATCCCAAAACCCTGGGCTGGGAGCAGCTCAGTGAGCCAGGAGCTCTGCAGGGAAGGGCTGTAGCTGCCCCCCATCCTCTGCCTGCCCCGGGGTAACTGGGGGCTGGCAGACACACAGATCACAGAGGTGGTGTCCAGTGTGCAAAGGTCACTCAGTGTCATCTGTGTCACTGTTACCATCAAGAAAACAGGAGGGAAGAAAGGAAAGAACATCTCTGAAGGGAATGAGGAGGGCTGGCAGCTGCAGATGTCAGTCTGGGTAGCTGGTGTGGTTGCCACCAGCAGGTATCTGAGCCTCAAGCTGGCTGGTTTGGTGGTTTAGTTGGGAAGGACCTTACAGCAGCCTTTCAATACTTAAAGGGGAAGTATTACACTGAGGGTGGTGAGTTGCTGGTCCAGGCTGCCCAGAGAGGTGGTCGCTGCCCCATCCCTGGCACCATTCCAGGTGAGGTTGGCCGGGGCTCTGAGCACCCTGCTCTAGCTGCAGATGTCCCGGTCCCTGCAGGGGGGTTGGACTAGGTGGCCTTGAAAGTCCCCCTCCAACCCAAACGTCTGGGATTCTGTGACTTTGGCCTCTGCTCAGCTTCCCCCGATGCCCCGCGGGGCCCGGCTGGCACCGGCTGCTCTCTGTGCCAGGCTGAGGGAAGCCAGCACACGGAGCCTTTAGCAGCATCCTGCCTCTTGCAGAGTCTCCTCTGCTGCTCCCTGCACTGCGGGATGCCGAGAGGAAACGCTGCAGACAGGCGTGCACTTCAGTGCTGCTCCTCATCTTCCTCCCCCTGGGGCTGCCTCTGGTACCCACAGCTCATCCCCAGTGAGCCCAGCAGGGAGTCAGCACTTCCCTTTGATTCCAGACTTGGTCACAGCCACTTTTCTGATGTATCTGACCCTTGTGGGACCTCCTTGCAGGGAGGGTGTGGAGCCAGAGCAGGGGGATGATGTGGGGTCTCTGAGGTTATGCCATCTTGGCAAGGGGGGTGTTAGCTGCCAACAGATTGCAGAGATTTTGGGTTGGTTTTGTGTTGGTTTTTTTTTTGTTCATTTGTTTGGTTTTTGTTGGTTGGTTGGTTGGTTTTGTGTTTTGTTTTTTTTTTCCAAAAATCTCTGAAGATTCTCATTTGCATCCCACCACATGATGGGGGAAGTTTCTTGAGAATTTTCCTGGAAGAAGAGCTGCATTTCCCACCCAGCCAGAGTGTGAGAGCAAGGACTGGAGCTGTGGAGAGGTGCTGGGACTTTTTCATGTCTTTCAAGAGCCATATTTATTTGAAGATACCCTTCTCACAGCACGAGATATCTATTATAAAATAGAGCAAAAGCATCCTGGGCACACCCAAGGCCTTCTTTGGAGAGCAGCAGGGCAGCTCTGGGCACCGTCCCGCGCAGGGCTAGCAGCTCACTCCCTTGGCTGGCTGGAAGATTTTGGAGCCATCTCAGTTTTCAGGCTGTTCCCAGCAGCTGTCACATGCTGCAGGGACTGGAGGGGACCCGCCTGTGCCTGCCTGCCCATGTAAGTCTGCTGGGGACACACAGCTCGGGGGTACATCTTCACCCCCCTGTCCCTGCTGCCCCGGTGTGGGGCTGCACGTGGGTTGCTGGTTTTTGGGGTTTACTTGTCTTTAAGGGGAGCGTGTTTATCCCTCCTCCCAGGGGAAGGTACAAGTGTGGAGCTGGGGCTGTGCTCCTCAGTGTCTATTTTAATGCTGGTGAGCTGGGCTGTGCTCATCCTGGTCTTGAAACCTGCCCTTTCCTGCACAAACTATTGTGTCTTTTTGGGGAGCTTATCATCTTAGAACAAATTGCTTCTAATCTTAGATTAATAAAGTACAATAAATAACCGAGGAAAGAAAATGAAATTGCTCAGGCATTATGAAGTGCATAATAGCAGTAATTACACTTCCAAGCAAAGGGCTTGTCACTAAACTTGTACTGAGATGATTATCTGCACGGCCAGGGAGATTCAGCTGGGGTGAGGCAGGGGAGCCATGTGCTGCCTGCTCCCTTCCCACAGAGCATCTGCTGCCTGCACCCTTGGGTGCTGCCTGAGCTGGGCTGGCACCATGCTGCCTGGCTGTCAGGAGAGGGGCTTGGCAGTCAGGAGGGGTGCTTGGCAGTCAGGAGGGGTACTCAGCAGTCAGGAGGGGTGCTTGGCAGTCAGGAGGGGTGCTCAGCAGTTCAGGAGGGGTGCTCAATCATGCCATTGTGAGGGAGCAGTTTGAATGGACCAACCTGGCTGAGCTGCAGAAGGCAGAGCCCGTTGGGATGTGTGTTTTGGGGTGGTAGTGCAGCCAGAGCTTAGCTTGATTGTTCTTTCAAGTTAACTCCTTGACAACAAAATTAAAGGGTAAGTTTTAGATGACATAATCTCCTTCCCTCAGCTGGAAACGGAGTAGGAGCTTTGATACTTTGTGAGGGTGTCTGCTGCCTGGTAAAAGCCATCTCTCGTTCAGCCGTGGGTCAGCTCTGGGGTGCTGGGTTGGGGTGGCTCTGGGCTGTTGGGTTGACTGGTGCTGGAGCAGGCTGTGGCAGCACCCTGGTCCCCATCGTGCCGAGCCCTTGCTCTGCCCTCCCTCGTCCTGCAGACCAGCCCCAGGGGTGCTCACCCCGTGATGGGTGCCAGGGATTGGTGGGATAGTGGCTGCAGGGTCCTGTACAGCTCAAGGGACTCAACCCTGTTAGCAGCAGGGGCAGGATGTCTGCACAGGAAGATATTCTCTCTACATACTTTGATTTCTACATCTCTTTGCAGTGATAAATGCCCTCTTCCCCCACCCCAGACCTGCATCTGTTGCTTTCAAAGTGTTTCTTCTCCCTGCAGTTCTTACGACGGATGAATTCATGGGCTACTTTGCCATAAAAAGTTAGATATCTTCTAATCATTCAGGTTTTTTATCCATCAGCATTTATATTTGTAGTCTTGAGGTGGGCTGCAATGCTATAGATCAGCAAACCATCTGTCTGGCGACAGAGATTTATATTGCTGTTTGTTTCCTGGGTATGGAGGCGAATGTCTGGGAGAGGAATCGTGCTCCCTGACGTCTCCCTCTCCTCAGTGTGCTGAATCCTCAGGGACTCTGATGAATGGGGTGCCCAGCGCTCAAGGTGGAGCTGAAGGCCAGTTCCTAGCATTTCCTTGGCATTTTTAATAAGGAGAAGGAGCAATTAGCTTGTGTGGTGCAGTGTCATGAGCAGTTGTGGCAGCTGATTTATGCCCCGACACAGATAAATTATTTGCCAAGTCTGCCTTTGGAAGCAATTCAGTTTAGCTCACGTTGAAGCTGTGCTTACCAAACTCTGCACTGATGGCTCCTTGCTCCCAAGACATCACGATGCTGCTTGTGCCAGCACTCAGCAATTCTCCTGCTCCCTCCCCAGCACTCAGCGTGCCCGCAGCAGGGTCTGTGGTCACCCACCAGTGTCCGTGGCCACCCCCCTGCCTCCCCACTCCCTTCTCGAGTGTGCTGGGGTTGCCCACTGCTGGCTGGGGGCATTTGGGGTGAGGTCTGTTCCTGGTGACACCCCACGGCTCCCACCACAGGTGCATTTGGGCGTCAGCATCTTCCTCATTGATGCCGTGGAGCGTCTGGGCGCTGGCAGCCCTGCCCGGGCACCCTTCCCTTGGCACTGCAGCTGGCACCAATGCCAAAGGAGACCAGGGACTGCCCCTCCGAGGCTGTTGGCTATTGTCACCTCTGTCACGGAGCTGCTCAGGGTGTGGCATCCTGCCCAGGGACCCTGGCAGAGCACAGGGTCTGCAGAGAATGAGCCCACGGGTGGGCAGCAGGAGCTCAGCGTTTGCTCCCCAGCTAAAGCTCCTGGCTCCTTTCCTCTCCAGCACTGCTGATGGGGACAAGGTGACCCCACAACGTGGAGCCCCTCGGCTCCCCCCACAGCAGCTCTGGAGCTGTGGGGTCAGGTGGGTGCATCTCACCCAGTCCCTGGGCTGCAGCAGGTCCAGGCTGTGCTGCTCCAGCAGCATTAGGGGGATGCTGAAGGATGGATCAGCCACACCCAGCCTGTCACCCAGTCCCTGCCAGCCACCAGCCCAGGCTGCTGGTGGGTTCCACTGCTTCACACCAAGGGAGGCTAAGCCAGAGAGCTTATGCCAGAAGGAGGCAAAGTTTGATAGCCTGTATAAAGTTTTATCCCAGCTATCGTGCCTGAGGTGGTGGGTTTCTCCCTGTGCATTTGCTTTTTGTACATAAGAACCCTGTAAATCAAAAATCTGACTTTTCAGCCTGCTAAGAGAGTCTACAAGAAGCCTTGAGGAGCTCCCAAGGGTGTACCATGCTTATTACACACCAGGCTTTTCCCCCACGAGTGGTCAGGCCAGCTCTGAAGTACCAGAGGGTGCTGGGGGGTACCAGGATGAGGAACCCCTGAGCCATGAGGGGCTCATAAAACCCCTTCCTAACTTGCTGCCCAATCAGCTCAGCATTAAGGCTCAGTAAATATTTGTTTGTCCCCGTGCTGTCAGAGTGAGGAGCAGCTGCCTCCCAGTAAATCAGGGCTGGGTGGTGTGTGCCAGGCAGCACACTTGGCTGGAGCTGGCCCCACCTCTGCTCAGGGGTTGCACAGCCCAGTTAAAATGGGGTGGTGGCTTTAGTGACAGGCACGGTGGATTTGCTCACCTCAGACTACCCCTTGCCTTGGTAATACGCCTGATTAATGACATCTTGATGACCTCTTCCAAGCAGTTTGATAAATAGTAATAATTGTAGCACTTACTTAAGAGACTGGTTGAATACAGTGAAAGAGGGGAAATGGCTAATTCATTGCTCTTAACTCCATTATCGGCTGTAAGAGCAATGAATCAGCTGTAAGAGTAATGAACAGGCTTTGTCTTGCTCAGTCTGAAGCCAGGCATCAGGACAAGGTCCCTTCTCACCTGCACTCAGCAGGCAGGAATGTAATTTATGGCCCTGCCCAGAGCCAAAGGGCTGTGGGTGTTCCTGGAGTCGTGGGAGGGTTGGGTGGCAGGTGAGCTGAGCTGGGGCCACGGTTGTCTACACACCCTTAATCTGGGTGGGCTTGGTCCAGATCCCACTGACATCCATGGGGTGGAACCTCCAGCCTTGGTGAGACTTCACCCTGTCCACACGGTCGTGGGCATCCACCCTGCACGTGGGGATGGGGGTCACTGGGGGAGGTTGGAGCAGCTGAAGGCAAGAAGAGCCCATGGTGGTCACAGTGGTGGGTGGGACCTTTTCAGGTTCACCTGCAGCTCCTCCCTGCCAGTTTTGGGGGGGTGGCTGTCTGCCGTGGCACCTTGTCCCCATGCCACCAGCCACCAGGGGCTCTGAATGTCAAGTGATGCTGGGAGTTGGTTGGCAGCTCCTGTTTTTTTTTCTGGAATGGCCAAATGTGGTATCTTAGCAACAAAGGGAATTTTTCTCCTTTTAGATTGGATTTGGTTTTTAACAGCTTTGATGCTAAATGTTGCTCCTGCTCGGGCAGAGCAGGGCATGGCTCTACCAGGGATGTTGCCCTTGCCAGCTCTTGCTCTGCTGCAATCATGAGGGGTTGGAGCAGACAAAACATTGCTGGGGGAGATTGCTCCAAGGCCACTGAGAGGCTTTGGATGTTGTAAAGTGTGCGGGAGAGGAGAAGTTTGCAAGTCAGATGTCAGCTGGTTGTTTGTGAACGAAAGCAAAGCCCTCAACCCAAGGCAGAGCTGGCCCCACAGGTCACACTCACTGTTGTGGTAGCTGTGGTGACATCTTGGTGCTCATGGCTGGTGGTGCTGGTGGTTTGGTATTGTGGGAACCCAGGGCTGAGCCTGGGGTCTGCTGTGGGCTGCTCTGGGGAGGTCAGCTAGCTGGGACTGGGGCACGAGGCTCCTGGGGGACTCCAGGTCTGAGCTGCCACCTCGCTGATGGACTGCTCTGGATGCTTTCCCTGCAGGGTCCAGGTCGAGTTCTACGTGAATGAAAACACCTTCAAGGAGCGGCTGAAACTCTTCTTCATCAAAAACCAGCGATCCAGTGAGTGCTCCGTGCGTGGAGTGAGCCTCTGCTGGGAGAGAGCAGACCCTGCCCGAGCTGAGGAGCCCTGCTCCGTCCTCGTGGGACGAGAAGCCATTGCCATCTGCTGGTGGCAGCTCCCCCTGTGTCCCCAGCTGGCTGCCCAGCCCCCCTTGCTGCTGCCCTTTGGTCTTTCTGTTGGGTGTTGGTCAACTCGCTCTGGGGGGCCGTGGTTGCACGGGGAGGAGGGGATGCTGCCTGCCACCTTTGCTCACTGGGGACAAACACCACAGGAACCAGCTCGGACCAAAGGGCTGGGAGCAGGGTGGGTGTTGGGAGCTGCCCCAGGGAGGGTCAGGGAGCAAACGTCCCCATCACAGAGCCAGCGCCGCTGCTCGTGCCCACGGGGAGGTCAGCTCTGAGCTGCCCACCTCTGCTTCAGCCGCCTGGATTCGCCTCCACTTGACTAATGGTGTTTTTATTTTCTTTCTCTGAGACGTCATTAGCTGTCTGGAGGGAGTCTGCTCGTTAATTTATAAATTCACAGTTTTCTTTTCCTCCCTGCATCCAGTCGCCTCGTTAAAAAGCTGGAGCGCGGCGCAACAGGGTGCCCACGGGGAAGTTTTTAATGAAAATGTGATGAATTTCTCACTTGTAATTTGAGTAATAACCCCATGAACTGGCTGGGGAGGGCGAGTGGATACAGCAGCAGTTTTTGCTCTCCTGCAAGCTGCTTGCAGCGTGGTGAGCGGGGCCCTGGCCCTGCCTGCCCGATGCTGCTTAATGACCGCTTGCTAATGAGGGGGAGATCCTCCAGCAGCTCCTCATTGGGCTCTCCCATTAGCTGGGGTCAGCAAGGAGCTGACTCATCATTGTTATTGCTAGATTAGTCTCCTACATCTCTGACACGGGGTAGGGCACGTGGAGCCCTGGGTGCAGTGTGAGTGATGTTTGTGTGCTGCCCAGGGGCTCCTGCAGCTCTCCCGGGGCTCGTGGGGCCCTGCAGTGAAAGGGGCTGTGCTGGAGGTGCCCCTTGGGGGGGGTGCTGCCCGACCCACGCCGTGCTCCCCTCTGCCACAGGCCTGAGGATCCGGCTCTTCAACTTCTCCCTGAAGCTGCTCACCTGCCTCCTGTACATCGTCCGCGTCCTGCTCGACAACCCGGAGGAGGGCATAGGCTGGTGAGTGCCACTGGTGCCCCCCCGTGCTGCCCTCAGCGGGCTGTGGTGGCACTGGAGGTGCACAATGGATGTGTTTGCTCACCACAGATGGGTTTTCTCCTTCACACTGCAGCAAAACTTGCTGCCCCTGGTGGGCTTTGCTACCTGCTCAAGCCCTGTGGGCATCCGCCAGCCCTGCACAGCACACGGGGAAAAGGTGCTGGAGAAATTCAGGGTCAGGGTCATTCCCAAATGATGCCTGGTTCTAAGGGTCAGGGGTGCAGCGTGGCCTTCAGACACAGGCAGGAGCTCGTGGTTTCAGTACATCACCGTGCAAGTATCTTCTGAAGCCTGATGCCCCTGAGGACACTTAGGCTAAATCCCATCTAAGCATTTGGGAACAAAATATGTTTTGCCATTTAGATCCCCGAGGTGACAGATGATTACATGTATCAGCTTTGCTCTGAGTTTCAGTAGAAGCCTATTTTTAATATGTCCTTGCTTTGTTTAGCTCATGGGTGGTGTTGGGGATTTTTTGGTTTCTTTATTTCTTCCAAAGCTAGGAGAATCAGCAGTTTGATTTTCTCTTTGGAAAGGCTGCAGAATACCAAGTGCATCTGTGTGCTCCAAAAGTGGTTTCAAACCTGTGAGAATTAAGCATGACAGACACACATCCTGAAAGGGCTTCACGTGGCTCAGGGACATCCACTTCCTCGAGGGGGTGTGGCAAAATAAACACTGGCCAGTGGGCATGTATCTCTCTCAGCAAGGCAAGGGGAGAGTTTGGCTTCTGTGCTGCCTGCCTGGCTGGCTGTTTGGGGCCCAGCTGGCCTTGTCCCAGCAGCTTTTGCTAATTGTAACCTGGAGATTCCCATCTCCAGCACTCCAGCAGGTATCAGTGTTTTACAGCATCTCTGGTATGGGCTGAAGCACCTGAGGGGTCTTATTCTTCAGTAATAAATGTCCAAAACTGCCTGGGTGGGATAGGCTACTGTGGAAAGCCTTGGCTATAGGGACCAGTGTCTGTTGAGACCCCCAGGACTGTTGTCTGGGAGCCTCCCCCAGCACCAGGACACAGTGGTGAGGGTACCCCGTGAACCTGGGGAGCCCACACTGGACCCCCTTCCCTCCCTCCCCCCTGCTCACTGCTCACCCCAGATTTGTCTTTCTTTTCTTCTAGCTGGGAATGCGAGAAGCAGAATTACACAAACTTCAACCAGTCCACCAAGATAAACTGGTGAGTTGAGACTTGCTCCAGTGCTGGGGTCTGGCTCTGCTGGGACGTGGGCACACGGTGATGGATGGGGCTGGTGCTGGGAGCTGCCCCTGTGCACGGGGCTGCTTGAGGGATGTGTGGGAGCATCCCAGGATCAAATCAGTTGGACAGTGCCTGTGGCTGCACCCTTGGGAATGGTTTATTCCCAGTACTTGAACAAGTTGCTGCAAGGAACAGCAGTAGCAGTGCAGTGCTGGGTCTGGCCTCAGTGATGGCCTCAGGCTGGCATTCAGCTGGGGGTAGAGGCATTGCTAGTTGGGCTGCAGTCTAGATCCATTTTGAATTTTCTTTGCAGGTCACACATCTTCTGGGTGGATAGAAAAATGCCACTGTGGGCTGTGCAGGTGAGTGCCCAGACCTTGGCCAGGGTTGGGCAGGAGCCCAGCAGGGGCTGGGGTTTGAGTTCTGCTGCCAGCGGGTCTCCGGGCATCCTCTGCCCACTACAGCGAGGGGCAAGGGGTTCTCCTAGGGGAGCAGAAAATGAGCTGGGCTTCTGCTGGGAGCAGCCCTGGGTGAAGATCCCAGGGGCCAGTAGGAGAGGGAAAGCTGTAGGAAGGTAAACCATGGGGCTGGCTCAGCTCCTGGCTGTGGCTGTGCCAGTACCGGGCTGTTGTTCAGCCGGGGCAGCTGCCTGGGGGGCAACCACGGGCAGGGGGGTTGAGCCAGCTTCTGCTCAGGGCTCCCTGGTGCTGGCAGGCACTCACCCCTCTCACCCAAACGGGGGCAAGGAGAGCAAAGAGGCCTCGTGTGCAGTAGCCAGGGGCTGCTCGTGGCAGAGGGCAGGGAGGGCTTGGCAGAGCTGATCGCCTGGCGATGCATCGAGCCAGCCCTCAGTGGCCTTTGCCTGGCTGTCTCTGCAGGTCAGCATAGCTCTGATCAGCTTTCTGGAGACCATGCTGCTCATCTATCTCAGCTACAAGGTAAGTGCCATGGGGCGGGCGGTGGACAGTGATGTGCAGCCTGGTTCTGACCCCTGGCATGAATTTGTTTCTCCTTCACTGAGCTGTCTGAAACCGAAGCATCCCGAGAGGACTTTCGTCTCGGTGATGTCTGCTAGCTCTGGCTGTTTTCCTTTCTCATTCCCCCTTGGGCTGCTGGATAAACATTTGGCAGAGTAGAGCCAGGGGATCAGTTCTTTTTCCCTTTTCCTTTAAAATCAGCCCTGTTTTCTAAAGGCTTGCTGGTTTTCTGGAGGGCCAGACTGGTGCATGCCAAGTGTTGAGGACCTGGCACGTTGTCTCCCACTTGTGCTGAGGTCTGCTGCCTCCGAAGGTGGCAGGAGCTGCTCCAAGCCAGACAGGGAGAGACACAGACTGACTCCTTTGGACTAAAGCCCCTTAAAATAGCTGAGAAAAGTAACCTTAACAAATGGCATCTTCTTGGGGTCCCTGGGACAGTTGGCAGAAGACACTCAGCCCCTGCGTCACCCTCCTGGTTTGAGTGCCAGCCATCTGTATCAGTCATTCTCATGCTCTGTCCTTGCACGAAGTGTTTTGTCCCCCTGCTTTGGGCAGCAGCAGTGGGACAGAGGGACGTCGTGGCTGCAGAAAGGCCTGAGCAGTTTGGGAAGGTGTTGCCCACCCCAGCGTGCCTGATGCCAGCACCGCATCTCTCCCAGCCAGCCGGAGCATCTCTCTGGATGCTCTGCCCTGCTTCCCCGTCTAAGCAGGGTCTGTGGCAGAGTGGGAGCTTTTTAATTGTCTTTTGGCAGATTTTGAAGCTTATTTTAATTATTATTTGGTTTTGATTCCTCAGGGGAACATCTGGGAACAGATTTTTCGCATTTCGTTCATCCTTGAGATGATCAACACGGTGCCGTTTATTATCACGGTGAGGCTGGAACTCAGAGCCTTTTTCTGACAAAGAGCATGGATTTTTCTATTAATAACTCTTCCTTTGGTAGATATTCTGGCCTCCTCTGCGGAATTTGTTCATTCCTGTGTTTTTGAACTGCTGGCTTGCCAAATACGCCCTGGAGAACATGATTGTGAGTGACCTGACACATCCCCCCCCTTTAGCCCTGGGTCTGTCTGCCCTGGGGGTGCTGAGGGTGGCATGGCTGGGAGGGGGGCCCTCGCCTGCTGCCAGCTCCCTGGCAGGATTTTGGTGTTCTGTGTGTGCAGCTGTACCAGGGATGGTGGGAGATGAGGTTTTGCCAGCTGATGATGCTGGGCTGTGGAGCTGAGCAGGAGCCATTTGGTATCTGAGTATCTTTGGTTGACTCTCTTGGCTCTGCGTTGCCAGGGAGAGCCAGAGGCTGTCCCCAGGATCTGGTGTTTCAGCAGGGTGAGGTATTCCAGCCATTCCCACATGCCCATTGGAGCTGTCTCTCTCAGCAGCAAGGCCCAGACCTGCTCACAGAAATGCACATCCCTTTTCAAGAGCCAAATTCTGGCCTGACCCTCACCTAGGGAGGCATTGCTGGAGCCAGCAGGGCAGCAGCTGGTACTTGGCAGAGTACTTTGCCCTCTGAGCTGGTCAGAGCCCTCTCCCCTCTCTCCCCAGAATGACCTGCACCGAGCCATACAAAGGACCCAGTCTGCCATGTTTAACCAGGTCCTCATTCTGATCTGCACCCTTCTGTGTCTCGTTTTCACGGGGTGAGTGCTGCTCTTCATTGCACTAAACCACCTTCATCATGGGGGGAAACCAGCTTTGCAAAGTCCCAGGGGTGACTGGTGGAGCTGGGCTCTCACAGGGTGAGTGGGAAGGGGAAGTGGAGTGGGACCTTCCCAGCTGTGGAGGGACAGCAGTGCCAGGACCAAACGTGGAGATCTGGGAAGCTGGAGAAGGTTCTGCCTTTAAGTGGTGTCTTCTAACTTCATTTTTTCAGCCTGAGAGGTTTGTGCACGCTGAGGAAAGCATAACTGTTCAGGGCTGCTGATGACTGAGCTCCCACTGGCACCTTTCATTCACTAATGGGACAAATCCCAGTTCCTCGGGCTGAGTTTTGGAACTGGGGGAGCCATGGTGAGGAGTGTGCCCCAGGTGTCCCCTCCTGTCTGTGGGCTCTGAAAGGACCTCCTGCACCACCAGCCCCTGGCGCTGGGGTCCTCCCTGCCTTGCTGCATTCCCCAGCACACTGGGAAGATCAATTCCTATTTTAGAAACTAAGTATTCTCCCTAATTCTATGATGGAACAGAAAGTTTTAAGGTGCATGGGTGAGCTTGAGGGTGATGTTGGAGGGAGAAGGGTGATGCAGGCACACAGGTCTCAGAGCAGGGCTGTGAGTGCTGGGCAGGGACAGCAGCTTCCCACGGGGACACGGGCTCAGACCTGTGTGATGGCTCCTTCACCAGGACCCCCTGCCCTCACCAGCATCCTCCCCCCAAGGTACCATGGCTCCTTTGTGTGCTGGGGCTCCTGCTAATTAACCCTTTGCCAGTGCATCACCAGCAACAAGGGCACCTCTTTATGAAGGAGTCAGTTCCCATCACTGGGTACTTAGCTTTAAATTAGGCTTCTTGAATCTTCCTCTGGCTCCCTCACTCTGGCTTTGGAGCCTATAATGCCATTAAGTTGCCCAACAGACAGGAAATGAAGCTTTTAGGCTCATGAGTCTTTGGCAATAAAGACAGTCCTCTGATGTGAATGAGTAAGGCAATTTGGGGGCTCAGCAGTGCTCCCTGCCCGTGGCACCTCCCGCCTGCTGTGGCCCTGGACGTGTTGCTGCCACAGTTTGTCTCTCTACAATGCCAGGGCAGCCCCCAGCTGCTGCCCAACCTATTGTCCATGGCGTGGTCTTCTCCTGAGCAGTCACCCGGGACCCAGACTTCTCCATGCTGAGCAGCACAGCAGACTGACTCCATCTCCAAACACCATTAGCTGAATCGTTTCTGGCGGTGGCATAAATCCACTGCTGATGCTGACAGTGTGTTACAGGCAGATTTCCTCCATGGCCACGGGTCTAAGTCACCTTCTGGGGTTCCCCACTGACTCCAGCAGGCGCCGTGGGCAGTACCTGTCTCCCAGGCAGGGAAGCACTCGCTGTGATGCGTTTCCTCCCTTCAGGACCTGTGGCATCCAGCACTTAGAAAGAGCAGGCGAGAAGCTCTCCCTCTTCAAGTCCTTCTATTTCTGCATTGTCACCTTCTCCACGGTGGGCTACGGAGACGTGACACCAAAGATCTGGCCTTCCCAGCTCCTGGTGGTGATCATGATCTGCGTCGCCCTGGTGGTGCTGCCCCTCCAGGTTAGACCCGTGGAGCTGAGGATGGAGAGGGATGCAGGGCCTGCACCCGGGCAGCCTGCCGAGGGGGACGTCAGCTCTCTGCCTTCGTTTGCAGTTCGAGGAGCTCGTCTACCTGTGGATGGAGCGGCAGAAGTCGGGAGGCAATTACAGCCGACACCGCGCCCAGACAGAGAAACATGTTGTCCTCTGTGTCAGTTCCCTCAAGATCGATCTCCTCATGGACTTTCTCAATGAGTTTTATGCCCACCCACGCCTGCAGGTGAGGACCAGGCGTGTTTTCATGTCGTTGGTCACCACTCGCCCTTGCTGGGCATGGCCAGGTTGCTGCTGCTGGCGAGTGCCCTGCCCTGCTGCAGTGGATGTGGCAAAGAATAGGGTAAAACCATCAGCCCAGCACTGGGAAGCACGTGCTGCACTGGGCAAGGAGAGGTGATGAGTGGTACCCTGCAGCCACCTCACTCTGTCATCTCCACCCTGTTTTCTGGCCTGTTACAGCACATGTAGGCTCATGGAGGGGGACCAGAGGGACTTCTTTAAGTGTAGGGATGTCTCTGCTGAATGAAGAATCTGAGGAACAGAACATGTAGTTGCTTATCCTCAGTGGGATTTACCAGCTATTACTGGAACATCCTAGAATCCTGTCCGCACATAATAAGTGATCTTCTTGCAAATGCTGGTGCCTTTCCTGCTCCTCAGGAACGAGAGCATCACAGAAGTGTTTCAGATTTGCATCTCATTCCAACACTCAATGCTTCATTGCTATCACCCAGCCTTGGCTCCACACGTTCAAGCCTTAAAATCCTCCTCACCACAGTAGCTGCAAGAGGCTCTGCTTTGCCATGGGCGTGCAGCTCTTTCCTGGTTCCATAGCCAGCTGTGGGGTTGGCTTTACTATGCAGAACAGGGTGGGGAAGCTGCTGATGTGTTTCCCAAGACCCTTGCAGGACTCTGGAGTAGGAGCAGGGGGTGTCACACATGGCAGCAAATATCAGAAGCCCCAGAGGAGCTGTTTGCTCAGGCAGCAAAACCCTGTGTCTGGGCTCTCTGTGGCAGGTGGGTGGCCACCAGCCCACGCGAGCCCCCCTCTCTCCTTCAGGATTACTACGTGGTGATACTCTGCCCAACGGAGATGGACATCCAGGTGCGGCGGGTCCTGCAGATCCCCCTGTGGTCCCAGCGAGTGATCTACCTCCAGGGCTCTGCACTGAAGGACCAGGACCTCATGAGAGCCAAGTGAGCAGAGGGACATCCCCGGCGAGGCTCATCCTGCCGAGCTGCCCACGGGCCTTGGAGCCCATGGTGATGGGTGTCCCTGCCCTGCATGCCTTCACTGGGGTCTCAGGGGGGCTGGCAGCACCCCGGCTGGCCCAGGCAGATGCCCAGCTTTGCTGGCCCATGCAGTTCATGAGGTCACTGCTCTCTGGTTGCAGGATGGACAATGGTGAAGCCTGCTTCATTCTCAGCAGCCGAAACGAGGTGGACCGCACGGCGGCGGTAAGCCAGGCCTGGGGCATGGCCTGGGCACAGACTGGCCTTTTCTTTGGCCAGAAGGGACCAGGGTGGTTGCTGCATCTTGCCTCTGCGTGGCAAGGTGCACCCATCGGTGCTGGGTTTGGGGAGCAAGGGTGGGAGGTTGTCTCTCCTTAGCAGTGGGTGTTGGAGGAGCTCTTGCTGTACATCGCCATGGTGGCTGGGTGCTTTGCAGATCATCCTGGTGTAGAAATGCTGGGGAAAATAAGATATCAGACAAGTAGCTCTTGTTCTGCTCCTCTAGGATCACCAGACCATCCTGAGAGCCTGGGCTGTGAAAGACTTTGCTCCAAACTGTCCTCTCTATGTTCAGATCCTAAAGCCTGAGAACAAGTTCCATGTCAAGTTTGCTGGTGAGTCGGAGGAGCGGCGTGGCAGAGGGAGCACTGCTCACTCTGCTGGTCTGGGCTGCTGTTCTGCCATCACAGGTGTCTCCAGTGGGGTTTCCATCTTAGGGGAGCCTGTGACCTGGTGCTGAGCCTCCTCCCAATTGCTAGAAGATACCTTAGGGCCATCAGCCCCTTTATCAGCATGCTCACTAAAACCTGCAGGCATGGGGCCAGGGCTCCAGGCTGCCCTGGGATGGGTTGTGTGTGGACACACCAGCTCCTTGTGAGCCTGGGTGTGTGTCCCCATGGATGTGGCAGTGGTGGCCTCAGTGGGCTGGTGTCACTTGGCTGGTTTCCAGCCTGCATTTGTGTTATTCCCCATAGCTGTTGA
>NW_008613452.1:0-241 GCF_000691845.1 Merops nubicus | reverse complement strand
ATCCCCGGGCGCTGCCAGCCAAGGAACCCATCCATCCATCCCCCTCCCCAGAGTGATGACCCTCTCTGCCTTTCAGATCACGTCGTCTGTGAAGAGGAGTGCAAATACGCCATGCTGGCACTGAACTGCGTCTGCCCCGCCACCTCCACCCTCATCACGCTGCTGGTCCACACCTCCCGTGGCCAGTGAGTGCTGCCCACACGCTGCCCTGCCTCCCCCCCCCCTCCCTGCACATGACCTG
>NW_008613451.1:0-2666 GCF_000691845.1 Merops nubicus | reverse complement strand
AGTGGAAATGGCCTCAAGTTGTGCCAGCGCATGTTTATGCTGGAGGTCAGGAAAAATGTCTTACCCAAAAGGGCTGTCAAGCCTCAGAGCAGGCTGGCCAGGGCAGTGGTGGAGCCTGCATCCCTGGAGGAATTTAAAAGTCATGCAGATGTGGTGCTGAGGGAAGGGGCTTAGTGGTGTCCTGCCCATGCTGGGTCATTGGTTGGAGTTGATGATCTTCAATATCTCTTCCAACCAGAACAACTCTATGATTCTAGTTTAAGTTCATAGTCTCTGCATTTCACATGGTTGAAAGAAACAAGGTATTGAATAGGAGCATGGGGCACTGCGCCAGCCTTGAATAGTCGCTCTTACAGAAGTGGTGCACTTAGTATGGGACCTTACACTGGAAGCGTCTTCCATGACATTTTAAATTCTATTGCTTGATGAGTTTACAAATCTGTGTGCACCTATGGTAAGTCCAAGATCTTCATGGTAAAAGCTCTTCTTGAGTGAACACCCATAGACCCTTTCTCATCTTGCAGAGCTTCCGGTGCTTTTCCAAATGTGAAACTCATGCATCTCACTGTAGTGATCTGAAAGAAGGGAAAATTCAGAATTTTCCTCTTTCAAGCACACTTTAGTGGTTCTTTTTTTTTTTTTAGATCTTGCTACCCTAGCAATTGAAGGGTGAGAGCTGATCCCATACGTGATCACCTACCACAGCAACACTTCAGTGTTGACAAAGCACACAGCTTTGCAGTGGAAAATATAATCCTTGAGTGGAAACACTTATGGGTATGCATCACCAGGCTTCAGCTGATGTTTCGTTGCAGTATTTCTGTGCTTAGCCCAACTGCTTCGCATGTTCTCCGCCCAGTGCTGCAGTGTCTTGGTATGCCCTGAGTTCTGCAGCATCACAGAATGCTTTGGAAGGGACCAGTTTCAAGGTCGTTTAGTCCAGTTCCCCTGCACTGCAGTTTTTGTGCTTGGCTTCTGCAGCCATCAGCAAAAGTGGAAGGTACCCTTGTCACTGCGGTTATGGTGTTGGACTGTGGTGGGTCCCTGGAAGCTGTTACAAAGACCCTGAACTTAGTCTGTGCTCTGCTCAAGGTTTTTGCTCTGTCTGTCAGCAGAGTCTCTATGAGTAAATGGCAACAGATGCACCCCTGGCAAACTGTTCCCAACGGCTTTGATAAAACTGGGAAGTTATCTGCTGTGTGTTTCCGCATCCACATCAAGACTCTTGTGGGCATGCCCATATCTGCTGACAGCCTCTATGTTTCAAATCCTGAGCTGATGTATAAGCTCCTCCTTCTTTTTGCAGGATACCTGCACCTACAGAGCTTCCTTCAGTAAAGCTGTAGGTTGGCAGTCTGTTTCTTTTGGTGGTTCTTAGCTTTCCTTTCTGTTCCATTGATCTTCTGGCAGAGAAACTAACATGTTTTCTTTATAGTACTGTGGTGCATTAACCCTGGCTGAACAAGTGATGCCCACCAAGCACTTCGATCACTCTCCACCTTTCCTCTCCTTCCTCCACAGTGCAAATTTAATTTAATTTAATTTAATTATTTATTTTTATTTAAATTGTAATTTCATTTAATTAAATTGTAATTTTTTTTTTTTTAACTTGTATGATTTGTGAGGTCTGCTGAAGTATAGCAAGTGTCAAAGCTTAGCTCAGATTTTTTAAGAAGGGCAGTTTAAGTGAGCAAAGCAGCTTTACTCTGGTGGAGTGCTCTCAGCTGAGCTGAAGTTCACCTCAAGAGAAATGAAATAATGAGAGTTTTCTTGCATTACAGATGTATATTCTTTCAGGGCACATTCCCCAAATGTTGATATTGCATATTAGGTTTAATGCGGATAATCTTGGTTCAAAGGAATTTGGAGTTTTAGAACTGTGGAGCTGTAGAATCATGCGCTGGTTGGAAAGCAGTGAGTCTTCTCTGTATTTTGCATTTGAAATCTTTCTGAGCATTTGTAAACCCTTTCAGTTTGACTTCTGTGCTCTAAAAATCAATGACTAAATATCCCAATAGGTCCACATCTCCAGAATGTACGAGGTAAAGCTGGGCTGGGCAGAGCCCACACAAGACGGTTTGAATCTTTGGGGTGCCTAGTGAGTTGTGGGCACATGAAAGAAGTCTTTTTGTACTATGAAGTAAAATTAAAATACCTTTCAACGGTGTTTACGTCAGCCTTTTAAACTTCTAAGTTTATGTGCTTTATAATGTGCCTAACAGACTAACACAGCAGTACATGTCTATAATTTATAACTATGCCTATACTGACAGTGCATGCTCAGAAATGGTTTTCTGCAAAGAAGGGCCTGGTCAAGGTTTGGAGACCACTGAGCTGCGTGATCACTGACACTGTGGAGAGTTACTGTCTCTACGTGTGTTCACTCAAGATGCAGCTTTTCTGAAAACAAACCCACAAAAACTAACTTCTGTGAAACGCTGCCCAGGGTGCACCAGTGACAAACCTTTTCTAAACTAGTATTAAACGAGGCAGACAATGAACCATTTTTTGTACTGTTATAGTGATGTTGTCTGCTTAAGAGTATCTTTGGTTTTGCACTTCAGTAGATTCAGAAGAAATATTTTAAAGCACTGAGACTCTAATTATAGTATCTTAATAAACCTTTTGATGTCTACTTGTAGCACAAGGGGTAATGGGTGCAAATT
>NW_008613450.1:15351-40023 GCF_000691845.1 Merops nubicus | reverse complement strand
GCCCAGCCCAACCCACCCCCCAAAACGGGCCACGGAGCGACCCCGGGAGAAAGCTGCTGGAGATTTCGGTGTCTGCCGGAGCGTGAGCTGGTGAGACGGCGGAGGCCGAGCGAGAGGGGGTGCCCTGGAAACGGAGAGGCTGGAGGCGGTGAGAGGCTGCAGTCGGCAGTTTGTGTTCCGGAGGCCGATGCCGTGTGCTGAGTGATGCCGGGAGGAGCGGGAGCTGCGGGAAGGCTGCGGCACCCCACGGCCGAGTGCGCCCGGCCTGGGCTTGGGGGTGCAGAGCCAGCCACTGCACCCTGGGGACCCCAGCACCCACATGGAGCAGCCCCCTTCCCGGGAAGAACCAGCTTTGGAGGGTTATGAGTTAGCAACAGGCAGAGCCCGCGGCATCTGACCGTCCTGCTCCTGGTGGCCCCGGGCCAGCAGAACCAGCAGCTCCAGGCGGGCAGGGAAGGCAGGAAAGGAGAAGGTGCTGCCAGGGCTCTCGCTCTGGCACTCGCTGCTGCTACAGAGCAACATCACTCTAATTATAGCAACGGCATCAGTGCTGAACAGTGGGAAAATACATACTTCAAAAGGTCTAGGACTGTGTAATTGCTGCTGGCAAAACTTGCTACAAAGAATGAAGCACTTTTTAGAAGCAATTTATACTCTCCTGACTTGCCTTAAATTACCTACAAGTTCATCGAGGGGGCAGAGGGGATGAGGTGGACATACAAGCAGCAGAGATTTCTGGTTAAATCTTTCTATTTGCGTGGCTTTACACCAGTTTTAGACAAAACGGTGCCATTTGACAGATCCGTGTTTAATCTACAGCCCGAGAAGAGTCAGGTCAGGACAGCGGCACTGTGATATCCGGGTGTCGGTGGGTAGGCAGACGTTTAAAAGCCACTTCTCGAGGCGTTTTGCTAGCCATGCGTTGCTGAATCGTGTGGGTCAGAGCTGCAGGGCTGGGGATTCGGCGTGAGCAAAGCGCAGCCCGCTCCTGTAAGCTCCTCCTCCTGCTGTCCCCGGCGGCGTCACTGTCACCCCACCTGGAGCAGCTGCTGCTCTCGGCCTGGTCCCCCCCGGGGCCGGGCTGGGGCAGGGAGGTGAAGCAGAGCCGAGGGGATTTAAGTGAGAAAATCGTATCGCTGGTGCTCAGAGCTGCCCTCTGAGAAAAGAGCAAATCCCTGCCGAGAAACTCGCTCTGTGCATCTCATATTCATTAGTGAGCGACCAAGGCTGGCCCCAGTGCGGCCGCGGAACAAAGACAGGTCCCCAGGCAGGTAAAGACAAAGGGCAGGAGAGCAGAAGCAGCCGTTGTGGGGGGAGCTCACAGCCTGACAGCTCCTTTCCACCACCCTGCTGCTTTAGCTGCGTTAAACCAGACGCACACGGCTATTGCCCGAGCTGCTTTGGTGCAGGGAACATCTAACTGATGTTCTTATCCTTCCTCATCTGCTCAAAGACCGTCTCATTTCCACGCCCCCAGGCCACAGATCTCACCCAGAGGAGGTTTGACTCGGCCAGTGCTTGTGTAACTATGGCTGCGTGTCAAAGAGGTTCAAAATGACGTTTCTGGGCAGTTACCTCAGGCAGCCTCACCTCGGGGGGGTTCAGGAAAATCTGAATAGGAATGAAAAAAGCTGCAATTCTGGCTCAGTGGAAGTGATTCTTGTCCCCATCAGTGGGGAGAATGAGAGGATCATGGGCTGGCCCCACCTAGATCACGTTCAGTGCTGGAAGTTTCTGTTCCTTGCCTCCTCCCCCTCCCAAATTTTCCCTTTGGGGATGAATGCACCATACAAGTCACCAGCTGGGAGAAGGAAAGAAAAAGCCTGTCAGATGGGTTCTTAAATTAGATGGACAATGAATGACGAGTCTGTTCCAGCCAAGCAGAAAGGGACGGATGGAACAAGGGGCCCTTGGGAAGGCAACAAGCTACTGATGTGAGGCTGGGTTAAGGACAAACAGGACTTGAGTCAGAAATACCTTGAAAGCACCATCAGATCCTCAGGCAGTGTAAAACAGCGGGTAATTTATTTACACGTGGTGATTCACTTGAGACAGCATTGTCTGTCCCCTGTGGTGAGTGGAGGAAGAGCTCACATGTAGGAGTGCCAGGCTGCTGCCTTGCTACCACGTGCCTCAGTTTCCCCACTGAGCAGTGGATGCTGGTGGGGAATTCAGCTGGGAAAGCAGGTCCTTGTGAAGCTCCCACACCACCCACAAGTCTCAGGCTGCATGGTCCAAATGAGAGGAGGAAAGCTTGCTGCTGGAGGAAGGGGATTAATCAGCAGGAGATGACAAGAGTCCAGCCTTTTGCTAATTAGAGGAGGGCAGGAGGTGACTCAGGGAGTGCCTCCCACACCGCATGGGGAGCGTGGTTCTGCAGGCACATTCTTCTGCTCCCTGGAGACTGAAGGTACCGCTTCAAATCCCAGCCCTGTCGTGCAGAACTGTGTCATGTAACGTGTGACACAAGATCTTCCCCTGGGGGGAAGCTCTGGGCCTGCCAGGAAGATAAACACGTTTGGCACTGCACAAATCAGGCTGTTACCTCATCCATCAGCGTGGCCAGGAAGCAGAGCTGCAGATCAAGCCTTTCACACAAGTTTTTCAGAACAGGTGCTCCAGAAACGTTGACCACCCTCTATCACACATCATTTGTGCTGGAGAACTTCTTCTGGTGGACTTAGTGTCAGCTATGAATACCTGCCCAGGAACTGAAGCAATTTAGTAGAGCAGAATTCATTTATGGCCTTTGGACACAACAGTTTTACACAGAAGAAATACACACTACTAATCCTGGGTTTGGTGGGAATATCTCTTTTTGGGAATATTTGGATAAGGATCTTTCTTCATCCTTTTGGCTTAGATGATATGCCTGGTTACCAAAGAGATTCCGTTCTGGTTTGGTGAGGTATAAGATTGTCTTCCTCCAGCAGCAGAACACTAAGAACAGTCAGGAGAAAATATAGCAGGGTAGATCATTGCTGGATGAAGCATGAATTAACAGAGCCAGGTGCCACCAGGGGTTTAGGCTGGAGGTGTTTTATGTACCTTATTTGTACTAGGGATACTGTGAAAGCTCTTCTAATTAGTCTTCTGGAAGATGAAATGTCTACAATGACACCAGCAAGTGCTGTTTTCAGCCTGCTCACACAGGACTAAAATGTCTCATTAAGTCATCTGCAATCAGTGGTGGGGCCCTAAAGCTCTGAATACTTGATATGCTGCCATACAGCAATTTTCTCATGTGAAGAGACACAAGAACAGTCAGGCACCTCTTCCCCATTTTCTCTCTCTGCCAAACGAGCCTTGGGTTTTTTTTTTTCCCCTCCTTTTTTTTTTTCAACTGTTCCCTTAGAAACAGCCAGCTTAGCCCTTTCACCCCTGCTCCTCTCCAGCACTGCCCTTCTCTGCTGCTCCCCATGGTCCCTTGTGCAGCCCTGCCTCGGGAGGGAACAGGGAAGATGTTTCTGGGGAAGATGTTTCTGGCAGAAGTGCTGCAGCAAGGGAGGTGGCACGTGAACCTCCACGCTCTGACCTCAGCTGACAGTTCTGGAGCCGTCGTTGGCAAGCCGTGGCTGCCCCCCTGTTCACCCCAGTGAGCTGTCAGGCTTTAGAGCCTGCAAAACGCCTGCTTCAGCTGCTCCTCAAGAAGAAAATGTTAACCCCAGCCTGCTTCCAGCTCCAGGCTGAACTCACCGTTCCACTGGAGCATTTCATTATAAAATGAACTCACCCTGTTTGCTGGAAATGCATCAGCTCTCGCTGTCGGTTCCAGCAGCTTCCAGCCAATTTATTTCACAGGGCTTTGAAAACCTGGAAAGGACTGAAGCAATGGATAGGAACATGAACCTCTCAATGCCAGATTTTCTGTGTTGGAAAAGATGACACGGTCTCTACAGAGATGTGTGAAGCAGGGAAAAGGCTTAGAGCACATCTGTGATTGAAATACACCCAAAGAAGTTCACTTTGGGTCTAAGTTGTGCCAGTTCTGTCTGAACTCCAGTCTCCAAAACCCAGATTGGAAGATAACTGCTATATGAATTCACACTATTTGTCCTGTCAAACCAGAGTTCTAACTGGCAATGGCTGGCACCAGTTCTGTGCTGAGAAGGTCCAAGAAATCCTGCTGCATACTATTCAAGGATAACTTGCTCCAAGTGCAAGTTTCCTCCTGATCCTGACAAAGGGTGAGAGTTTAAATCACAATGCACCAAAATTAACTGCCCTGCAAGGGTTTGCTTCTCAATTGGAAAGGTCTTTACTAAAACTCTAGGCCTTCTTCTCCATGGGACAGTCAAATACTGTTTTGATCTTGCTAAGTTTCTCAGGCAAAACCATGGTCTGTGGGGGCTCATGTTCAGTGGGTTTGACTGTGGGGAGGACATCTCTGCAGGGATCAGCTGGTCAATCTCGTATCTCTTTGTAGTTCTTATCCACTGTGGAAAAACGTATGAGGTGAATTTCAGGGGGCTTTGGCTTCCTGTCATCCCATAAATACTCTGGAGAAAGCACCTTGGAGGGTTTGTGGGAGAGGAAGTGCCTGTTGAGGTGACTTTCTTCCTGCCAGGCTGCCATGATCCCGTTGGCTTTGTCCGTCAGGATGGTCATGTGGCAAGTCTTGGTGAACTCATAGACTTTCTTGACCAGCCCTCCAAACACAGCTCCTCCATAGTAGAAATCCCCTTCTCCATCAGGGATGTAGGCTGCTGAAGAGCTCCTCCTCTCATAAGGGAACTGTCTTCGAGGGACGTTGAAATACCCAGGGTGTATGGCTGCTACTAGGTCACCCAGGGTCTCAGGCCCCCAGACGTTGTAGAACACCATGTCAATGTCCAGGCAGAAGAGGTAGTCCACCTCCTGATGGCTCCTCTCTGCTATATGCTTGTTTATGGCCTCCATCCTGCGCATGGAGATCTCCTGCCAGCTGCTGTACTTCCTGATGGGGACAGTGACAAGCCTCCGTCCAGGCTGCAGCTGAACAGCAGGGATAGTCTCAGGGTTGTCAGTGAAGATATAGTAGTTCACTCGATAGCCCTTCATGAAATATCTCTCTGCTGACTCCAAGAAGCGTCCCACAAACCTCGTGTATCTGTCAGACAGCAGGTGGACAGCACAGCAGAGACAAGAGGATGCATGGTGGGGTTTGAGGGTGCTTTAATGAATGAAGGCATGGGATGAAGAGCATTGACCAGCTCTTGCTGCAAGGATCCATACACTAGGCATGCAAGAGGTGAAGTGGAGGACAAGGAACAAGGGGATTATCCCTGCTCTGACCAACCGACCACCTGTCTACAGCTCAATTTCCCAAGGCAAATGCTAGTTCTTCAAAAATACTGACCATGCTTCCAGACACCTGGGGTGTTGAGTCTGTCACCTTGTAGGCTTGTATGACTGAGGGTAAATTTAGACTCAATATGAGGAAGAATTCTTTGTTTTGCAGTGAGGGTTGTGAGCCCCTGGCCCAGGTTGCCCAGAGAGGTGGTGGATGCCCCATCCCTGGAACCATTCCAGGGGAGGTTGGACAGGGCTCTGAGCAACCTGCTCTAGCTGCAGATGTCCCTGCTCACTGCAGGGGGGGTTTGACTTGATGACCTTTAAAAGGTCTCTTCCAACCCAAACCATTCTGTGATTCTATGATTATGGACACAACATAGGGACATAAAAGTTTACCACAGACTGGGACAGATTTCATCTCTGCTGGGGACAAGAAAAGCCCAAACAGCCTTTTGACAGAAGTACATCAGCCCAAGGACTGTGCCCACCGAGGGGCTCACTTACTTCCCAACAGCAAAGGCTGTGACCCCTATGGTGAGATTGAGTGGCCTGTAGGCACTGTCTAGGATCTCAGCACTGAAGGTTCCTTCCCAGACGATGGGGGCCAGCCATGGTGTGACCGTCAGCACATCCTGACGCCTGATGGAAAGGAAAGGGAACATAATGAACTGCTCCTTTTGGTTTCAAGGCCTGTAAGTGGGAAAGAAACACTAAAAAGGCAGCTAGAAGAAGAGTGTATCTAGCAGCCTTAACTCATTATAGATGGTATCTTCAGATTTTTTTTTCTCCCTGCCCTCTTTTTTAAGGTTATACTTCAGCTCCTGGGATGAAATTAAGCACTGCTGAACAAATTGGGAAAAACCTGAGGATCTACTAAAATCTCATTTAAGCTCAGAGAGTTTTTCTGCTGAAGAGAGTTTAATGACCACTGAACTCCCAGAATGAGATGCTGTGCAATATTTTCTATCAGTCTGGTGCAGATTGCTATACACAGATTAAAACACGAGTAATAATATGAAAATGGCTACAAAAATACACCCCACTGCTGTGTTATTAAAACACAGCTTGCAGCATGACAGTGTATTTTCCAGTATTTATATATAGCTTTAGCACATTCAGATATAATTTAAAATCCTGTCTGTGAGCCAGCAGCCAAGTGTGTAACGAAGTTCTAGAAATCCTTAACTTCCTGTGTGGGCAGTAGAAATGTGCATGTGCAGCAGGGTGATTATGCCCTATTGCAGCTCTGCAATGCCATTTTCACTTCTTTGTCTTCAGGGTTTCTTTCTTACCTTTTTGATTGTAAAACAAGATGCCATTTATGTTGTGTAATTTACCCTAGCCCACTCACATTCACCCCAGACCATGCTCTGTAGCTCTCTGCTAATGAAATTTGTCATGCGTAACGCAGGGCCACGCTTGGGGCTGAAGGAGTCTCTCATCTGACACACTTCCAAGGCAAAATAGCACAAAAATCAAACTGAGGGACCTGTGGGGAGCAGTTTGATGGCTGAGGCAGTGGTACACTTTCAACCCAGATCTAATCCTTTCAGTCCAAGTGAATACTAGCATAACAATTTCACTCCCTCCTATATTAACGTGTATCATCAAGAGAGTAAATTATACGGGAAGAAGAAATTGGTTTGTACAAAATGTACTAACTGGGCTGTTCTCTTTCTGGGTTAATTGCCCCTTTTTTGGAGGGGAAGAGAGAGAGAAGGCAACGTGCAAGATTGTTTTTCTGAGCAGGGCTTTTTTTTCCTTTCATTTTCAAGGACTGCACTGGGTTTCCCAGCGACGCCTTTCCGTGCTATGCACCCTCTCAGTGGTGCTCCTCAGCTCCCTCTGGAAGACACAGAGCACTAACAGTTACAGGACTCTCTCCTCATTTAGTCCAGTATATACAAGCTGATTTTGCACATTAATTCATTCCAATTGAGAATTCCAAGGGAGAAATATTCAGGCCTAGCACGTCCTGTTGAAATAGCAGGGGGGGAACAAACAAAACCCATGTGTACCAAGAGGGTGTGTTTGAACATGCACAGGAATGGTGCCTGTAGGAGGTGAACTGCTACAGATAAGAGTCAGGCCACAGGAGCTGGGCCAAAGGAGACTGCAAACAAACATGAGCTGGCAAGGAGCATTTGCCTAAGTCTCTTCCTAGCTGCTGCTGCCTGAAATCTTCTATGCCTGTTTAAACTCACTGTTTTGACTGCTTCTCACAGAGACTTATTTGTGGGAATGCTGCAACTTATTCCAGTGTAAGATCCAGCAGGTTAGGTGAAACCACTGCTGAAGTTCATACAAGGCACTAGGCTTGATTTTGTCCTGAAATGGAATCAAAGCTCTCCTACAGCTGGTTACAGCTACAACACAGTTCCAGAAGGTATTTTTCACTGTCTTCCAGCTATTATATATCTCCTAACTCAAAAAGAGTCCCTGGCAGCAACCATGTAGACAGGCTGTGCCCTAATGTATTAACTGGGAGTTTAGGTATGTTAACAAGTATACAGTGACTAAATTCAATCTTATAGCAGCATAGACAGCTGTGGACTTCCCCCCATGGAGAGACTTCTTGTGGAACAAGGTACTGTTCAGTGTGTATCAGGAAACAGAGTGCCACAGAGCACCCAAACCAAAGTCAGCAGAAACACACCACAGAGTACAAACAAAAACTTACTTTGGAGCCAGCACTCTTGGCTGCTGATAAAATAACCTGTAAAAATGAAGAAATAGCCACTGAATAATGCCCAGAAGAGAGGAACAGCAGTTTAAAAGTCAAAGAAAATAAAAAGCCAGTACTTACTGGGGGAAAAGCTGGATTAGCTTCTCTTCTGTAAATTGGAGTTTCAGGGAGCTGCATTGACAGGGCAGGAAATGAAAGGGATTGTAATGCTTTTCTTAAAATATGAACCAAGTTCAGCTTCAGGACCTGCTGTGTACTGACTGGGGTTATTCCTAACTCTGCCAGAACTCTATGACTATTCATTTCACCCCTCTGGCTTGTGTTTCTCCATCTAGCAAGCCAAGATACTTGACTGTAATCTCAAGGCACAGGAGGATCCTGTGTGTAAACGTGCCTGTGTGTGATTACACTGATAATGAAGCCAATGTTAAGCTGTTGGTCACAGGCTGTGACCCACAACAAGAACCTCACTCATGCTGCACAAATACAGAGCTGTCCTGAAGGGCAAGCAGGCTAAAGCAGAAAAGGTTGTGTTACTACTGTTTTGTTGTAAGAGTGACTAATCATATTCATAAAGTAAAGAACAAGTGATTACTTGTGAATGACTCCTTAAGTACAGCTCCTGTAACAACCATCTGTGTTATTCTCTCCATCCAAAAAGGGATACTTACAAGATTTCAGGGCAAGGAAGATAATATGGGAGGTAGTGCACTTTTCCACTCCCAGCTATAAACCTGTGGTAGCAAAGAAACATTTTAAGACAGGTAATGTTGAAAGACACCTCCCTAGGATTTTCCAGGATCTTCTCAGAATCTGGCACAGAACTTGAGTAGTAATTGTAGCTAACCACATGTCTACTTTACTAATTATCTTGAGATCCAGTGTATTAATGTTTTAATGATACTGCTAAGGCATAAATGGGAAAAGCTCAAGATAAAACGAGGCCAGAAGGATCCAGGTTGTAACATCAGGTCTAAGTATTACTATTTACATCAGGTGGTCTGAAAAATGTAGCTCTACATGGTTTTGAAAAGTATACACAAATGGAGACAGGTAAAGCAATGCCCACGTTGGATAAATGCACAACATCTGCTGATGTGCCATACTGACACTTCCTGGAATTTTAGGTGCTGTATATGCATCCTTTAATTTGTGTAGCAGACAAATAGGCTGCCTGGGCTTTTCCTTTCACTTTTGATCACAATCTCTACACATTTTTATATACAATCACTTTACTAGTGAAATGCAACCACACGATGTGGAACAAGAGCAAACAGCAACATCAGAAATACAGTATAATTAACAATTTAATAGTTAACAGAAATGCCTGAACTCAGAACCTTTTCAAGCCATGGCTGAGTTTGAGAATCTCTGCAGCATGCTGGGTAAGTATACTCACAGCTACAAACTTTCTCAGTGTCTGAAAGCAACACTGTTTGATAGCTACAAAGAGATCAATAATAACCTCTTTTAAGGCCTGAACTGAAGTCTAACTGGAATATTCTGTACTTGAACATTTGTTTGAGAGTCAGATATGGTGTTAGCAGCCTAATTTAGACACAATAGGTCTTTTTTATTGCCTCCCTTCAACGGCTTCTCCCTCTACTAGTGTTACTTCATGTACTATACAAATTACTGCTCTTTCTTACAGCTCTAACAGGGACTTCCCCTGAAATGCCCTGCCTAAATTTTCCTGCTGCTACGTTTTTCACCACAGTATACATATAGAAAGGATGTTTTAAACATGACCAAGCATGCCAGCAAATGCTTACCAGATAAATGCAGGAACAATAAACAGGCAAACAAGAGATCCCACCACCTTCCTGGAAATCATGTCTTCTAGAGTAGAAGGAAGAGCAGCTTCTTACTCCCAGCAGCTTTCAATCTGCAAAGAATAAAGAAGCAAGCCAAATGGGCTATAAATATCTCACTATGATATAAGTGATTTTATCATAGGAGCATGAGGTTCTTTCAAGCAGTTTAATTTTTTATTCAGTCTTTCTGAGACCAGGAACAGAGAAGGATCCAGATTTTAAGAGCGTGGCCACTTAGTCACTGAGTCAGTTCCTGTAAACTGTTTGAGAAATCTCTCTGCTTCAGCAAGATCTAATCACAGTTAGAAGCAGGGGGGAAGCCTTTATAACTCAATTCTGGTTTCTGTAGATTCAGTTTATTCACCTAAAGCACACACCCTTTGCAATTTAATAAACTCACTAAAACAAACCCTATCAGGTGGTATGTAGAGCTGATACAGTTATCCCTTTAGCTGATAAATTCTATTCTTCACAGGAAAGGAACTGCCATAGACAGCTCTCTCCAAAGCTGCATGCAGGAGAAAGGTAAACTGAGGTCTAGTACAAGCAAAGAAACATTAGATGACAACAATAATTCCTACTGAGTAACGATATTTCTCGGCAAGTCAAAACAAATTACTCCCTTTTCAACAGCCATAAAAATCAACTTTCCCTGGCTCAGCTCTCTTACCTTAAAAGCTTGGAGATGAATCTTTTTCCTGTTCACAGGGAAGCAGAGGTTCCCACAGTGTGAGCCACAGGATCCGTGACAAACACGCATGGCCTTCACACGTGACCTCCGAGGGGGTTTGGTACAAGCACATTAACTGCTGCAGGCTGCACTGCCTCTTACCTGCACTGAATACAGAGCTCTGGGGCTGCAGACACATCTCGTGGGTGTGTGCACACTCACTTCTGCCTCTGTGGCACGCTGGGTGTCCAGACTGAGAGCTCTTCTGCAAAGGAAGCTCTCCAGGCTGCTGCTGTCAGAGGAAAGCACTTCCCAGAACACAGTTAGAGCCTGAGGAAAAAAAAAAAAAGGCTGTTTGTCACACTGCAATGCTACTGGTTGTCTATAAATAGATGTTCTTTAATTTGCTTTACTGTGCCATACAGAACTCTTGTATGGTGCTTCTTCCTCACTTTCTTGTCAATCAATAACCAGCTTTCACCGAGCAGCGTCACGAAATCCCACTTAAAATAAATAAAAAAAGTCTATCTCAGGCCTTCCACCATTTAAAGCCTCCATGGATTCATGCAGAGCAGTTCTGGACTCCTGCCTAAAATTGCTGCAGATTCACAAATGTAGAAGGAATGCCAAGCAGCCTTTCCCCTCTAGCTGTTCTTCTATGCTTTGACCAGTTTTATTTAATTCCTGGGCTAATTCTGTAGTGAGAGCTGCTACACTGACACCAGGATCATTCAGTGCCAATGTCTGACCTTGCAGCTGATGCCCCCAGCACATGTGAAATGAACAGGTTCATGTCTTTATGACAGTGATCATGTACCCAGTGACTCCTTTTACATACCTGAGGGGTATGATGTTTCCTTCCTTCTATTCTGTGAGCTTGATCACCACAGCTCCTTCAAACTTTCCCCGTAGATGTTCACTCCAAGACCTGTCAATTCCATGTGAACTCTCTCTGATCACTCCGTTCTCATGAACTGTGGTGCCAAACCAAACCCAGCACTCCTGCTGAGGCCCCACCCTTATTGAGTAAAGCAGGATTACCCCACAAAACTGACAGGCTGTGACAGTTCACACATTCCTGTATGACACTGTTTTGCAGGAACACACACTGGTGATGACATTCAGCTTGTGGCCAAACATAACCCACACATTTTCTACAGAACCTCTCCTAGCCAAGTGTCTGACACAAAGCCTTGACTTTATGGAATTATATTTCATTTTCAGGCTATTTTTCTAAACCATCAAGCCTTGATTGAATTCTGTTTTCTGTGGTGCTCGTAGCCTCTCCCAGCCTGATACCAGTTCCCAATTTTGTAAACATCCTCTGAATTTTTTTCCCCAAAGCATAAATGACAACATCAGACAGTACCACGTTGCAGATAGTCTCCTGGGGATTCTCCCTTCCTGCACCTGACCATCCTCATGCACTTATTATCATCATGGCATACAGAGACTGACAGCATAGAGCTTGGGGGATGGGGAAGGACTGGAGATGATGCATGGAGATAGAAGAAAGGAGAATAAAAGTTACTGTCAAATCAAATAGCAAAAATTACACAGAATTAAAAGAAGACATGGGTGTTCTGGTTATTTTAGTGCAGTTTCAGCTCTTGTAATAGGCATGTGCCTTTACAGAGTAAACATCAAATCCCTCCAGAAAAGTAAAACACACAGTTTGAAATATTGCATCATGAGGAGCACAGCTGATGCTTCAGTTTGTGTTACAAATCTGCAAGAACTCTGGAGCCAGATGAGTTTGGAACAGCCTCTTGAATCTAAAATCATTTCACTGACCTTTACCATCTTTGTCCTCAACTGATTTACAACTCCATGGCTCACAATGAATTCAAACAAAAATGAAACAGATGTGGTTGCAGTTAATGACAGAATCTCCTGACAAACACAAAACCCAGGTAGCTAAAGCATTTTTAGTAGTTACTTGGGTTCCTCAAGTTTCTTCAGAGTTTTTTAAAAGCATTATGGCTGAAAGTAGCAATGCTACTCCTAAATGAACTTGCTTGGCCTTCCAGAACAAAGCAGTACTTTATCTTCCAGGCCTTCTTTGGAAAGCATTCTGGACTGCAGATAAATACCTCACTTGTAGGTGAGGTATCACATTCCAATTGCTAAAACTGAAGTACTGTGAGTACAGTGCCATTCAGAACGTGAAGAAAGAGAGGACATCTGTGGGAAGGGCTCCACACATGCCAAAAAAACAGTTTCCTTGCTAGATTCCACTATTAGGCAGGCTGCCTCTGGCTGCTGTGAGCTCAGACTGCACCCTGACACAGGCAGATTCAATCCTGCCTGAGTCTTGAACATGAACTTCAGTACAAATCCACTGCCTGGGCTTTTCAGATTCTCCTATTTCATGCAGCACCACAACGAGTTAACTGTACTCTGGCTGAGATCTGAGTAGGAAGCACTGCACAGTCTCCACTTCATTTGCAGCACATTCGTCAGATTTATTTCAAGAGGCAAAAAATAGCAACTTTCACCACTGCACTTGTTCAGTGCAAAGAAAACCACCTAGGAAATTATGTTGGACTAAATCTATAATATCATTGACGTTAGTACAAACTTGTCAGCTTATGCCAACAGTGATCAGAAAGATCAGCAAGATTTGACTGAGCTCATGTATAGAGTTGCTTAATCTTCTGCACAGATTGTTCCCACCAATCTTCCCAGTGCTGGGCCCTCAGCAGCTGAGCTCTGCTTTCTTCCTTGATCTGGGCAAAGTGCTGCTCCAGTTTACATTTGTATTTCTGTATAAATGACAACAAAGGACAAAATAGGTAGTGATGAAATATAATTTTACTTTGCCTAAATCCAGGTCCTGATCCACTGTGTCAGAAGCTTGCATACAGTCCACTTATCTTCTGCTTTTGACAACAGAACTATGTGGGATTATTCACTGCCTTCCTTGTGTGTCCCTTTTAAAGGCTTCTGAAACCCAATTATCAGCAACAGCTGAAGTGTGCTAAAAACACAAGATCTTCATCTCACTTCTGCTAGCTCCTAAGATCAAAGGGCTGCCTTCCCTAGAGGAGAGGGAGGAAGGCTGACACCTCAAACACAGAATGCACTCTGCCAGACTCTCCTGAGTCACGAGTATGAACTGAACTGTCACAGAGCTGCTAAAAAGGTACTGCACCTGAAGAGAAACTTGTAGGCTACCATGAAAACCTCAAGGCACCTTTATAAAAAGGTCCATGCTCCAAAATACAAAAGACTCTACTTTTAATGCAACATACATTCAAGAAAATATTTCTGTAGCATGCATTTACTATATTACAGCCCCCTGACAAACTACATTCACTTTAAAACTGTGCTGTAAGTGGTGCTTAGGTACCATAACTAGATACACAAAATACTCAGGCAAATGGATTGTTTTGATGGTGTTTGCCATTGTTGACAGTGCATTTTACATTTCCCTTTAAAAAAAAAAAAAAACAAACTAGTTTAGCTCACTGGGAGTATGATTACTTCCAGGACTGATGCATAAACACTGACCATTTATTTCCAGATGACTCAATGTCAGAATATTCCCCTAACTGGTGAACATGACTGTTTCACAAGCTCTTGTCAGTGTGTCAGAGCTGTCTGCAATAACTACTCTATCAATCACTACTCTAGCAGGCTTAATAAAGAAAGGATCATTTTTATGGCAGAAGCAATGACCTGTGATGGTTCAGGATGTAAGTACCTTACAGCCCTTCACCTTTTATGGAAAAATCAGCCTCTGATCTAAGGCTAGGCTGTAGGCTTTGGAAAGAAAGGTGAGTGAAAGCAAGCTGTACTGAAAGAGAACTGTGGCAGCAGCTACTCTTTGGACTGTGATGCTGCTGAAATGCATGAAAAGTTTCATTTCTGATACCATCTATGCTTCTCTGCTGAAACAATTCCTCCTCACAATGTATCTGAATGAGAGGACCCCCTGAGAAACCAACTCTGTCTGCATTTGACAACATCACAAAGAAACGGACACGAGAGAGGATTGCTACACACATCTAATATGGATTTAAGGTCTGAAAACACTCTGTATATTAAAAACTCACACATAACTATAATTTTCTTCTTGTAAAATCAAATCCACAACAGTAGCAGACCAACCTTATATGCAGCATCTCTTGCTTCTACTGCTGCCATGTGGCCCTGGGTGGTCTTAGCGGTTGTAACTGATGCAGTTCCTCTGCACAGAACAAATCCTGAATTGTCTGCAAGAGTAGTCATGGGTATTCCTGGCCAAGTCCTCCAAAAAAAACAAACCAACAAAAAACACATGATAAAGTTAGAAAGGGAACAGATCATCCTAATTCATGTTACTTGTATTTAAAATGCAAAAGATTAATATTTTTTTTTAGATCTCCACAAAAGCTTTATCATCATAATTAACTTATTTAGCACTAGTAAACCCACCTTTTCTTTTTAAACTTCAGCATCTTGGCACAGTAAATAAATATCATATTTTCCAAGTCAAACTACACAGACTACTCATAAAGTGCTGAACTGATAAAGAATGGCTTACAAAGCTGCATGGCAATAACACTGAAATTGTATTTCTTCACAATTTACAATTGCAATATGTATTGCATAAATATTATATATGTATAAAATATTTTATTTTGACCCATTGCTAAACTTTCTTCAAGACCATTACCCCCACAAACAGCACCATAACTAGTTAGATGGCATCACCAATGATGAACATGGTACTCAACAGTTTCAACAAGGCAGAAAAAAAAACTATGAGGACAGTGTCTGATACCAGTGTAGAGAAGAGAAATTACAGAGAACAGTTCAGTGTCTGCAGGCATTACCTGCCCCCACGCTCAGTTAACTGTTTAACTTCACTGATCTCTAGAAGCCCAGCTTGTTTCTGACGAATTAAAGTGGATGTCTTCTCTCTTGGCACTTCAGTTTCTGGGAGATAATACAAGACAGACTCAACAGCAACAAAACAATGGCAACACTACCATTGACTTGGAGTAACTCTATGCAGCTAGATGTTCTTCACTTTTAAGAAATAGCTTTGCACACTTGATCATGCAAATCTCTCCATTTAAAGTACTATAGCATAGAAATTTCTCCTCTTTTAAGGGAAAGTCTGCTGCAATCTGAGAAGGAGGCAGAGGCCTGAGTCTAAAGCAATCACTTCGTTACTTACTTGCTACTTGTACATCATCAATAGTGATAGTTTCATCTAACTCCAGGAGCAGCTTTTCAGTGAAGGCAGCTAGTGCAGAAAAAAAGTTCTGAGCACACTCAGCAGCACAATCCTGTTGAGACATTGGAGATAAGTGAGAGGAATTCCTTTGATAATTTGATCTCCTCTCCTTCTAGCTTAGCTCCAAAAGAATGACACAAGTATCCAACCTTGACATTTTGCAACAGCTGCAAATGAGAGACATAAGGCTCTAAGCTCCATAAAAGGGTCTAAAATTGCCTCTCTGCAGTATTCTCAACACCACCCAACTGCCTATAGTAGAGTACAAGAAGCTACAGAGCTCTGTGTATAGTTGCCCAGGAGTTGCATGTTTGGTTTAAGCATCTAAACCTGATAAAACCAACTACCTGTAAATGCATCCTGCCCAAAGCAAAGGCTGCTTTGCAATATGAGTACTTTGGGTGGAAGTGCTTTGGCCAGGTATCATTCCAAACCAGGGTGTGTTTCTGTGTGTGTATGCAGAGAGCCAAGAGGAGGAGGTATTACTTGGGAATGTAAAAACTTAGAATTTTGGGTAGGTGGTCTGTGAGAAGTAAACAGCTTTAATGCTGGTGAACTGGCCGTCTAGTAACCCTAGAGGGTGGAGCAGGAAAACCATTTTCGTTCCTGAGTCTCTCCCATAAAATTCTGCTTATTTTAGTTCTTAATCTTATGTAGAAAAATGTCAATTATTTGCACCAATGAGTTGAACACAGAAGCTGCCCTTCCAGGCATCTGTCATCTGCAAGTAAAGTAACTAAACAGAGGATGTCACTCCAAATTTACAATTCTATCCAATAACTGTACAAGAACAATTAAGACATAAAGTAATCTCTTCCCCAGTGATGTTCTATGAATGATACAAAAAGTCAGTTCCACAATCAATCCATGAGTACATGTCCATATACATTTATGTATATCAATCTAATGCTGATAATAGACAACCTAAAAGATAAAAAATAGATGAATAGGATTGCCTAAACCTGAAAACATTTTCCAGTTTACTTTTGATGTGGAGGAAAAACGTATCCAAGATGTACTCTCCTTTCCAAATGCAGCATTTAAGTTCTTACCAAGCAATGGCTTTACATCTACCTGCAGCTTCTGTGTGTTGAGATGAATATCATCAGCTTGGTCTTTTTGCCTTTTTATTTCCTCTTGGCACAAGGCATCCAGCTGAACTACATTGTCTGGGTGTCCCAGAGAGGGATGTAACTGATTCTTGTGTACAGCCTTTAAATAAATACATAAGAAAGAAATTACTTCAGTAAAGAATGTGCAATTGGGTTGTGATAAGGAAGAAGTAAAACCCACACAGTTTGTATAAAAGTATTCAGAAAAGCAAAGAAAATGCAGTGAATTCCTTGGCTGTCTATAGAGATAACCTCACAGTGCAGTACATACCAAAGTGCCTATCTGCTGGAGAACAGGGCCTCTGAATCTCATCTTAGGTTTTGTTTTCAACAAATAATCATCTCTCCTACCAAGTGATGAACAAAATATTTAGAATATCTTTACATTATATTGGGGGTATATATATATATATATACACACACCCAAATTCAACTTAATACTCAGAGGGACAAAATCTCAGGCTACTCCTCTGTAACATTTTCTGCATGATCTCCATTATGTGCTGCTATGACCAGACAAAGTATACCTCTTCTTCCAAAGTTAGTAAATACTGGCATTTCATTATCTGTGTCCAACTCAGCAGCGTGTGATTAAGCAAATGACAAGATTAATAAAATTCTATAATTCTGATGCATTTAGCATTGCTTACACTGGAAGCATTCCAGTATGGCCATGGTACATACCTTCATGTTCTCCCAGCCTTCCAGCTGTTTGTTGAAGAGGTGCCAAACCTGACCAGTGGAATCGATGAGCTTCTGCTCGTGTTCTTTTAAAAGACCTTCGACTGTCAACTGGGAGACATAAGGGAGCTCCTTCTCAAACAACTTTAACTGCTCCTGAAATTCTTTTTGGAAAAGACAGGGTGTTTACGTGACACAGAAGTATTCATTGCAAGAAAAAAAACCCAATCAGCAGAGTTGAATGTACACTGCAAGGGTCAAAACCCCTGGAATTTCCTCTCACACAGATTCTGTCCCTGCCATGGCTTTTTCTAGGTCCAATGCTTTAAGAAACATACACTTGCTAAAAGACATCCTTGTACAGGTCTTTCAACTTACTCAAGTGCTCTTCTGCCATGCTTTTTGTAGCTGATAATACATTAAAGAGAATATTGGCCCAATTGCCAGTAAAATCAGTGGGAGTTTTTTCACTGAGTGTGATTAAGAAAGCTACAGAATTCTTCACCATTGCAATTTACAGTTTACATAACTGAAAAGTTACATGCACAAGAAATGAATTAATTTACCTGTAAGACAGGAATTGTAATAGTTATCTGTCTGACTTTGGTATGACAATAGATTCTGTTTGAGCACTGCTGCAAGATGTTCAATTGTCTCTGGCAGATCTTCAGGGATTGTCATATGAGGCTGCTTATTTTGGTAGAACTCCTTCAGGAGGTAAAGATAAAATAGAGGAGTTGTTGATAACACATTCAATCAAGTCACATTTAGGCATGTAACAGTAGCAGAGATACATAAAGGCTACCAACCACCCTCTTATTTGAGACCAGTTTTCTTCCCCCAATTCTGAATTAGTTAATATTTGTAAAGAAATGTGTGATTAAAAATACATTGTGTCAAATACTCTTTAAAAATTAGATGCACTGGTGAGTAAAGGAAAAGTTTTGGATGGCCATCACACATTGTAAAGAACCATACTATTTAGCTGATACAGGAGTAGACATAAGAGAGCAAAAGCAGGTTCTTACCTCAGCAAGGCAGAGCAAGCTGTTATTACCCATCCAGAGAATATTCATAATAATCCCCTTAAAAGTACTGAAAAGAAACATAAAATTAAAAGACAATCACACTGTGAAATGAATACATGAGCAATATTTACTGTTTTTCCAATACTTGCCTTTGGTCTAATACTTTTTCAGAGCATATGCAAACAATTGAATGACTTTTAAATTCATTATTAATTATGCTGCAAATAGGAATTGCTCTGTAAACACTGTGACCCATAAATATCAAGGTTTCAAAATTCAGTGGTGAACTCTATAGCTGATGATTACAGTTAAAAAAATAGATAAATAGATAGAAGTTAATCTGGAAAAAAAAATCAACCTATTTCTGCAAACATCCATGACTTACTCAGATTCTGGAGGCTTCTCTTCAAATATCCAGAATTCCTTGTCACTGAGAACTGGTTCAGTGCATTTCTGTTTCCTAGGGAGGGGAAATATTAATTTGAAACTATCTGCAAGTATTTGATTGATTCTTTGAGCTACTCAGACATATGGTGACACAAAACTGAGGAAAAACTCTGAAAAATGTGAAGAAAGCATTAACTAGTATGACATGAAAATAACTTTTTGATGGAAAAAAAATTCTCAGGATTCTCTCCTCAACAGCTCTTCAAAATTTTTCTGTTTTCATTATTACAGTAGCTAATTTCATCTTTGGACTAAGCTGAATACACACTATTTAGACACTAGATCTGAATAAAAAGCCACATTGATTTAAAATTTGGGTTGTATTTCAAAAACTTCAAAATACAAAGCAACAGCAGATAAAGGAGAAAGAAGCATGGTTTACCAGCCAAAATCTGAAAAAAATTGCAGAGCAGTCCTAAGGACATAATCAGGGAAGAGATTCCAAATGATAAACACAGATGGAAAGAAAGCAAATACAAAAAAGCAGTAAGAATTTTTCCATGAACAGGCAGTGGACAAAGTTCAAGTAAATTTCTGCACAGGAATATTTTAAGTGCAATTCCTCCTTTCAGGGGTTTTACCTTCTTTTTGGCACCTTTTTCCTAACAGATGACTTCTTGGTGAGTTGAGCTGTGTTAGTAGCAGAGTTCTGAGGAGTGACACCAGACACATCTAAGTGAGATGACTTCTTTGATGTTGGAAGATTCACTTTATTTTTAGCAAGGAAAAATGAAGAACATTGTATAAATGCCAACTGAAGTATTTTTATATAGTTACATAGTTGGTATTCTCATTTCTACAATGTTTCCTTACAACATTAAGGGGACAACTGTAGGAATGATCATTTCTGGCAGACAGAACTAAAGCAGCCCAGCAGTGGCAACAATAAAGGCTGTGATGGGGACTTAGAAATGTGTGAGAGAGGATATCTGTGGAAGTTGCTGGAGAAGTCAAGCTCTGGAGAAGAGAGACAAGGAAATGGGAACAGCAGGTAGGGAGCAGCTGGGGTTACCTCCGCACTCACCTTTGAGTGAATGACAGTACACTGAGAAGGATCCCTGATCCCCTACATATTTTCATGATTTCTCTTCCAATTCTTTTCTCCTCCCCTTTCCTCTTTTGCTATCCCAAATATGGGTGCTCTTTACAAAATTATTTTCTCATTCTGCAGGTCTCATTGGTTAAGAGCCAAAAAACATCTTATTATTGCAAAGTAAAGATATATATAAAAAAAAAAGTGTTGGGATGCACTAGTCTCTGAGAGCCAGCAGGTAAGGCAGCAGCTCAGAGCATGCTAGACCTGCTCCATGATGTGCTAGGAACTGCAGGTTAGAGGAATGTGATAAGTTCAAGAAGTGCTGGCACACCTGCTCTTAAGTGACATGAACGATCACTCCTGCTCTGATACAGACCTGAAGACTTTCTGGATAGCTCAATCCTGAAACAAACAAAACCAAGAGCTAAGCAGCTATTGAACACCCTGCCATTTTTATAATATATCCTATATGGAGATTTAGCCCTATATCCCTACCTTGTGATAAATGCAGTTAAGTTTCTGAGGTAATACTTAACAGACAGGATTACTTCTACAACTGATGGTGTCAACTGAAGTACCTTCATGGAAATAACTAATTGTTTAACTGGAATTTTAGAATTTCTACAAGCAAAACTGTTAATTTTAATACTAGTTTGCAAATAACACACGTCATACTGTTTGTTTCACATTTTTTATGTTCATTCAACTATGTAGCATGTAATAATCTTTTAAATAAAATACTATACAAGAAAAAGTTCAAGACCTAAGTGTTATCATAATAACTAGGTATCCGTTTCTATTCAAAATTGGGTACTTTTGGACATCAGAAATTGCACATTTAAAAAGAAAGCAGTCTCAGCCAGACTGACTTTTAGAGCTAGACTGATCAGAAAGTATGTAGTAGCATTACCTATGAATAATATATTCAATTATTCTATATATATACAAAGGTAAACTACAAAATATGATATCAGGAAAACCTTCTAGAATAGCAATGTAAAAAATATTGTAGTTGAGCCCATTGTAGTGTTATCATGAGCCTCAAGAAGAGAAGTAGTATATATAGCAAACAAAATACAGATAAAGACAGAAAAATACCTTTAGGCAAACAAGTCCTTACCCAAGTATGTTTTTGATAACACTTATTGATAAATCACCAATTGCAGACTTTCCCATTCTGCTTGGATTTAACACAGGAAATTTGTCAGGATCCAGCCCCATCACCAGCAGTTTGTTCTCATCTCTATGACTCTGTGTTCGAACAGCAACAGCAAGTGGTCCTTGTAATGTAACATTTGATGCAAGAGGGGTGAAGTCCTCCTGAACCAGGCAGCAGAAGACAATTAGTGAGAGCATTACAAACAGTCAATGATCCCTAAAGCAGATGCAAACATACACTAGTGTTCCAAACACACACTATTTTGCTTCACAGGCTAAAAGGAAGTAATTTATAACTCCAATAATAATGTAATGTTGTTACAGCTATACAACGACACTTAGATGTAGTTCAGAATAGACTCTCTTAATTATCACAAGCAGTAATTAAGTATATACCCTTAAAACAATGATCGACTGTAGATTATTTCACAGATTCTGAAAATGTTTATAACATACACATAAAAATTCACTCAATATTAGACAAAATATAGAGAACTTGAACACTATCTTACATTTTCATACAGGATCGTTGGTTTTACTAGCAAGCAGTCAAGATACTGGCTCCTCTTCTTCAGTTCTGTCAACAATACTTTGGCAAGTTCATACAACTCTTCAGAAGTCAAAGCCTAGAAGGTATGATAATACAGATAGGTTTAAGAAACCAGTAATTTCAGACATGCTGACTGTTGCATACAACATCATTTCACTCTGTTTTGTCACTGTTTTATTTACACACACAGAAGCAATGGGACTGTACAGAGGCTCAGGTCTTTCTTTGGCAGACAGGGAAACAGGCACAGGACCCTACTGAGCAAAGACTTCTGTGGTGAAGTGCTCTTCCTGCCCACCCCCACAGATGTGTGTAAGCATTAGTCTGCCTCAAAAATATTAGTTTATACATTATACAAACATGCACAGCCAGTCAAACTAATATCAAAGCAAATATCATTTCTTGTGGTTTAGAACTCACTTCCTTATCTGCAGTAGGATGAGCAGAAGCATCTAAATTCTGATGGAGCTTCTCCAGATAAGAGTTCAATGTCCTCGCCTGCAAATTGGACTTTGCTACCTAAAGCAGAGGCAGAAATTGCAAGGAATTTTCAGAGGCTCTACTTTGAAACCACTAGACTCTCTGGTAAAAACACTCAGTCACTGGTACTCAGAGAGGCTGAAAACAGTATTTCACCAAAGCAACACTTCATGTCCTTTACTGCACCACACAAACATGCTGCTCTGTTCAGCTGTACAGACTCAACCTGCTGCAAGGCCATAGTGTTCCAGCACAACTCCAGCAGTTAAAATCAGCTTTAAGCTGATAATGATAGAAAACATGTTTTGAATGAATATAAAAAGACACTTTATGTTTGTCCATTCTGAATTCAGCCAAAAATCTTTCCAATAGAACAAGAGAACTATTTGAATTCATTTAAACACAGTTCTGATGTTTCTGTTTGTACCTCTGACTTGATTTGCACTTGTAGATTTCTCAAAAACTGTTGGATCTTCTCCATAAAGACTCGACTCTTAAAGATACAATGGAATTTTTGTTCTGACTCGGTGATAAGTTCAGTAGCCTTCAGAGAATGCCAGAAACAAGAGACAAAAGCAATTAACTTTCACTTTTTAAAACTTACATAGCAAAACCCAGCATTTCTACTTATTTTTTTCCATCATTTAACTGCCGCACAGAACAGTCTCACAGTCCTAATCTGGAAGCAGGCTGATTATAAATCATCTCAAATATGTCAATACAATACAGAATTTAAAAGAATGAAATTCTGCACACCTGCTTCAGGCAGCTCGATTCCATTTTCTCCATTTTTGTTTTGATTAAACTTTCAAAGGAGTCAATACGCTTACTTTCTCCCTGCAGACTCTTGCTGAAAGACTTTACCTCCTCAGGAGAAAAGTTGCCTCCCTCCATAAATAATCTGAAAGCAACCAGCAAAGTAAAAGCAATTGGCTATGCCTGCTCCTCTTCTCAAAGAGTATTTGAGCTAAGCAGCCCTATAACAGATATATCAATGCAAATGTGATGACAACAGCTTAACAATTACAGTTTATGTTATTTTTTTTTTTAAATAGTAAACCAGATGACTACAAAATAAACTTTCATTTTACTGTTCTGCCTAGGCCACAAATGCTGACAGACAGAAATAGGTAACTATTTATAAAGGAGACTCCAATGAAACCTCTATACCTGCAAGCTCTGAGAAAATTCACATTTGAATCCCTCAGTTCTCCTAAAGCTTCCTCTAAATAGTCCCGGTAACTCCTCAGGGAAACCTGGATCACTTCCAGCTGATTCTGTAGCTCTGAGTGCACAGCGTTGCTGAAAGAAATGAACCTAGCAGCAAATAAGAAGAGACAGAGAACATAAGGAAAGAGGAACACATATTATGATTCAGAGATTGCTGGGTGTAAAGACACGAACAAAATCTGAGAACTCAAGAGTGTTTCAGTGTTCTGAAAGCAACACTCTGAACTGTGGTTGTTTTGATGAATACTCAGAGCTGATTCTATTGAAGAGTATCCTTCAAAACCAGCTAGTCAAATTGCTGTTACTGTGCAGGTTCAGTAAACTGGATGAAATCTAAACAGATGAAACATCTTTGCTACTTTTACATTGGCAGCACTTTGAAAAGCTATGAAAATACATGAACACTGTCATCCACTCAATACTGATTTTAATTTCTTCAGGGAGCAATAAAGGAAACAAAAATTCCTTATTTTTTTTTTTAAGTTTCATAAAGCAACCTGCATTGAAGAGCAATGACATAAACCAGATAGAGAATGCCAAGCAGGAACACCTGAACCAGCACTCAGGAGTATTTAACTATAGAAGTTCCCAGCCAGCAACACCTGTGGCACACTTACTTCTCAGTCACAGGAGCACTGAGGAAGACAGACTCCATCTCACAGATTCGTGAATGCAAGTTTTTGATGCTGTTATTTTGCTGATCCCAAAATTTGTTAAATTCAGCTCTCTCCTTTTCCAGAGCTTCCACCACCCCTGCACAGTGGCTCTCTAGACTCTCCTTGTGAAGCAACAGTTCCGCTGATAAGGAAATAAATTTTATAGGTCATGATTTCCTGTTTACCGTGGAATATCACAACCACCAACCAGGCTATTATGAAAAGCACAGGTAAAAGAAGTGAAAGAGATCTCAAGGATGGCTAAAACATACAAACAAAATAAATCCAGCTCTATTTCTTTGGCTTTCCTCCTGTGTTAGACTTACATCCCTAGCAGCTCTTAATCTATTCAAATCACCAACGTTGTTTGTTTGCTCTAAGACCTCTTTTTCCCTTATTTTTGGTCACTGCTGACATCTCCATTGTATCTCTGTTCTCAGTCTTGTAACAATAGTAAAGGTAAAAGGATTTATTATTTTTTAATGGAAAATACACTTCTCTCTAGTTTTGTAGGAAAAACAATAATCATTTTGTTCTCCCTTCTGGAATGATGGCTGGGTAAATCAGGAGCCAGCCATTCAGCCTCAAGAAATCTGAGAGAAAAGACACCCATCCTCTTTGCA